>NW_026000119.1:4946592-4985176 GCF_001458135.2 Marmota marmota marmota | reverse complement strand
GAGTAATACTCCATTGTGTATAAATGCCACATTTTTTTTATCCATTCGTCTATTGAAGGGCATCTAGGTTGGTTCCACAGTCTTGCTATTGTGAACTCTGCTGCTATGAACATCGATGTAGCAGTGTCAGGACTATTTTTAAATCAACTGTTTCCTTCCCCTCTGCACTCTAGAGACATCTTTTTCTTGGGGGTGAGGAGGAGGTTTACCGGGAATTGAACTCAACCACTGAGCCACATCCCCAGCCATATTTTGTATTATTATTTTTTTAAATTTAGAGATAGGGTCTCACTGACTTGCTTAGCACCTCGCCATTGCTGAGACTGGTTTTGAACTCACTGGACATTTTCCTTCCTCAGCCTCCCCAGCTGCTGGAATTACAGGCATGCACAACTGCTCCTGGCTCCAGAGGCCTCTTGATGATTACTGAATACTCCAGACTCTTGGCTCTTCTCTGTCCCACACTTGTATTTGTCCTTGCAGAAACACATCTGTCTGAATTGATTTAGCCTTATAATAAGTCTTGATATTCAGCAATATTTCCCACCTTGATTCTCAAGATTGTCTTGGTGATTTGATCTTTGCATTTCCATAACTGTTTTGTAATCATTTAATCAATCAATTTTTACAAAAATAAACTGATAGGGTTTTATTTACTCTATACAACAGTTTTCAGAGAATTGCTGCCAGTGAAAAATAATATTGTCACTTAATAAATATGATTTTTCTTCCATTTATTTAGAACTTAGTTCATCAAGATGATGTTCCAAAATTTTCATTAGATTGACTTCTATTTGAATTGATTTTATAAATTGCAACTTGAAATTGTCAGTTTCTTAACTTTCTATAGTTCATTTAAAAAAAAAAGAAAATGAGTAGATTTTTAAAATATTAATTTCCTATCAAGCCAAATAGGCTAAAGATAATTTACTTTATTAACCTAAACTTTTGCATGTTGTCTGAACATAATAATATCATTAACAAATAAACAAAACTCATAAATGATATCTTTCCCTTCTTTTCTTCTTTCCTTATTTCATTGATGAGATTTTTTCACTGCAGTTTGAAATAGAAGTGCTAATATTGGACATTGATTTCTTCCTGTATCAAAAGGAAAAAAATATATTTTACAATTAAAAATAACAGTTTGCTTGGTTTATTGAAACTATCTGATTCAGAACTGTCTGATTCAGAATTTTGTTGAAAAAAAGATTAATAAAATTATTTATGGAACAAAAAATTATAATTTCTTGTAATATATTGGGTAGAATGTTTTTGTAGTGTCTTCCTATACTTATTGAAAGTGCTTATTTATTTAGATTTAAATCACCCATCTCATTCAGAATTCGGTATTTACCCCAGATGTCATACCCTCTGTTCCTTTTTTTCTGTATTTCTCATATTTTTTGTATTTAGTATTATTTTATTTCTTCCTTTTAAAAATATTTCCTTCTAATCCTAATTTATTGAGATTTTTTTAAAATCACAAATTTACATATACTTTGTTTTGGATATTATTTTAGATGATCATTTTCTTTCCTTCCCTTTATTTTGTTAATGTATAAAATTGCATCAACTGCTTTTTTAATATTAGGAAACCTAGTTTTGATTTGCATTTCTCTAATTACTGGACATGTTGAACATTTTTTCATACATTTGTTGATTGATTATATATCTTCTTCTGAGAAGTGTATGTTCAATTCCTTGGCCCATTCATTGATTGGGTTACTTGTTGGTTTTTTTGTTTTTTTTTTTTTTTTTTTTGGTGTCTAGCTTTTTGAATTCTTTATATACTGGAGTGATTAGTCTCTATCTGATGTGTGAGGGGTAAAGATTTGCTCCCAAGATGTATACTTTCTATTCACCTCACAGATTGTTTCTTTTGCTGAGAAGAAACTTTTTAGTTTGAGTCCATCCCATTTACTGATTCTTGATTTTAATTCTTATGCCACAGGAGTCTTATTAAGGAAGTTGGTACCTAATCCCACATGATGGAGATTAGGGCCTACTTTTTCTTCTATTTGATGCAGGGTCTCTGGTTGTATTCCTAAGTCCTTGATCCATTTTGAGTTGAGTTTTGTGCATGGTGAGAGATAGGGGTTTAATTACATTTTGTGGCATATGGATTTCCAGTTTTCCCAGGACATGAAGATGTTCTTCCATGTTATCTTATTTTACCTTTTGAATCTATGTCTATCAACTGCTTAGAATGGTGTTATATTTGTCATATGAGATACGGAGGTCAGGTTTTAATATTTTCCTCTGTGGATATTCTTTTGATTCAGGACTATTTTTAAATCAACTGTTTCTTTCTGTTGAAGAGGCTATCATTTCTCCAATGTATGTTCTTGGCACCTTTGTCTAATATAAGATAATTGTAGTTTTGTAGGTTAGTCTCTGTGTCCTCTTCCTGTACCATTGGTCTACCAGTCAGTTTTAGTGCCAATACCATGCTGTTTTTGTTACTATTGCTCTGTATTATGGTTTAAGGTCTGGTATAGTGATGCCACCTGCTTCACTCTTGCTGCTAAGGATTGCTTTAGCTATTCTGGGTCTCTTATTTTTCCAGATGAATTTCATGATTGCTTTTTCTATTTCTATGAGGAATGTTATTGGAATTTTGATCATATTGCATTAAATCTGTATAGTGCTTTTGGAAGTATGGTCATTTTGATAATATTAATTCTGCCTATCCACGAGCAAGGTAGATCTTTCCATCTTCTAAGGTCTTCTTTGATTTCTTTCTTTAGGGTTCTGTAATTTTCATTATATAGATCTTTCACCTCTTCATTAAGTTGATCCACAAGTTTTTGGTTGTTTTTTTTTTGAGGCTATTGAAAATGGGGTAGATTTCCTCATTTCCCTTTCTGAGGATTTGTCACTGATATTCAGAAATGCCTTTGATTTATGGGTGTTGATTTTATATACTGGTACTTTCACTGAATTCATTTACTAGTTCTAGAAGTTCTCTGGTGGAACTTTCAGGATCTTCCAGGTAGAGAATCATATCATCAGCAAATAGTGCCAATTTGAGTTCTTCTTTTCCTATATGTATCCCTTTAATTTCTTTCGTCTGTCTAATTGCTCTGGCCAGTGTTTCAAGAACTATGTTAAATAGAAGTGGTGAAAGTGGGCATCCCTGTCCTGTTCCAGTTTTTAGAGGGAATGCCTTCAGTTTTTCTCCATTTAGAATTATGTTGGCCTGGGGCTTAGTATAGATAACCTTTATGATGTTGAGATATGTTCCTGATATCCCTAGTTTTTTAGTTTTTTGAACATGAGCGATGCTATATTTTGTTGAATTCTTTTTCTGCATTTATTGAGATGATTATACGGTTCTTATCTTTAAGTCTATTGATGTGAAGAATTACATTTATTGATTTCCGTATGTTGAACCAACCTTGCATCCCTGGGATGAATCCCACTTGACATGGTGCGCAATCTTTTTGATATATTTTTGTGTTCGATTTCCCAGAATTGTATTGATAATTTTTGCATCTATGTTCCTTAGAGATATTGGTCTGAAGTTCTTTTTTGATGTGTCTTTGCCTGGTTTTGGAATCAGGGTGATATTGGCATCATAGAATGATTTTGAAAGTGCTCCCTCTTTTTCTATTTCCTGAAATAAATTGAATTATTGATATTAGTTCTTCTTTATAGGTCTTGTAGAACTCAGCTGTGTGTATAGCTGGTCCTGGGCTTTTCTTGGTTGGTAGGCTTCTAACGGTGTCTTCTATTTCATCACTTGAAATTGATCTGTTTAAATTGTGTATATCATTCTGATTCAATTTGGGAAAATCATGACTCTAGAAATTTTTCAACACCTTCAATAATTTCTATTTTGTTGAAGTACAAGTTTTCAAAATAATTTCTAATTATCTTCTGTATTTCTGTAGTGTCTGTTGTGATACTTACTTTTTCATCATGTATGTTAGTAATTTGAGTTTTCTCTCTCCTTCTCTTCATTAGCATGACTAAGAGTTTGTCAATTTTATTTATTTACCCATCTTTCCTACCCATAGGGCCTCCCTCTCAATTTTTTCAGTTGTTTCTTTTGTTTTTCAGTTGTTTCATTGATTTCAGCTCTGATTTTAATATTTCCTGTCTTCTACTGCTTTTGGTGTTGATTTGTTCTTCTTTTTTTAGGGCTTTGAAAGATTTCATCTCACTCCAATCAGAATGGCAGCCTTTAAGAATACAAACAACAACAAATGTTGGCGAGGATATGGGGAAAAATGCACATTCATAAATTGCTCCTAGGACTGCAAATTGGTGCAGCCAATATGGAAAGTAACATGGAGAATCCTTGGAAAACTGGGAATGGAACCACCATTTGGCCCAGCTTTCCCACCCCTAGGTCTTTACCCAAAGGAGTTAGAACAGCATGCTATAGGGACACAGCCACATCAATGTTTATAGCAGTACAATTCACAATAGCTAATCTGTGAAACCAACCTAGATGCCCTTCAGTAGATGAACGGATAAAGAAAATGTGGTATTTATACACAGCATTAAAAGAGAATAAAATCATGGTATTTACAGGTAAATGGATGGAACTGGAGTATATAATGCTAAGTGAAATTAGCCAATCCCCAAAACCCAAATGCTGAATGATTTCTCTGATTTAAGGATGCTGATTCAGAATATGCTGTTGTGGGGGGGAGGAGGATGGGATGATTAAATGAACTCTAGATAGGGCAAAAGGAAAAAGGAAAGAGAGGGGAAGGGAGGGGGATCCTAAGGGTAGCAAAGATGGAGGAATGTGTTGATCATCATTACCCTAAGTACATGTATGAAGACACAAAGGATATGACTGTACTTTGTGTACAATTAGATAATATGAAAAAATGTGCTCTATACGTGTAATATGAATTGTAATGCATTCAGTTGCCATATATAACAAATTAAAATTTAAAAAATTGAGAAAAATAAATTTAATAAAAATAAAAACATTTTTAAAAAGTAAAAATTAAAAAAAAACAATTAAGACATCTAACCTACTAATCTTGTATTATTCTTTTGTATATTAATATATTTTTGTCAATATTTTTTACATTAATATATGCAGCTATATTTGCATATATTCATATAAGATAGTCTTATAGAACTCTTTTAATATTCTTTCATATTTTGGCATCAAGATTGTCTCAACCTCATAAGAAAAATTTGGTTATTATTTTCTCCTTTCTATATTCTAGAATAGTTTATGCAAGATTGGCATGATTTTTTTCCTTAAATGATTAATGAAAAGTTTATTTATGAAACTATTTGATTCAGAATTTTGTTGAAGCAAGATTAACAAAATTACTTATGAAACCAAAATAAAATTAATTTCTTATATTAGGTAGAATGTTTTTCTCCAAATTTTATATCTTTACAAATTTTTTGATTTATTCACATAAACTTAATTATAATATTTTATGATCTGTTTGAAGTCTGTGTGGTTTGAAGCAATGTTCCCTTTTCTATTCCTACTGTTGGGTATATGCTTTCACTCTTTTTCTCCCAGTGATTAGTATTACCAGGGCACGTTTTCATTATTATTATCAAAAATTCAAATTTGTCTCTGAGATTTCTCTTATTGGCTTTTATCTTTTTTGTTTCCTTCATTATATTTTTCTTCATTTAGTTTTCTGTTGTTTTTCTCTCTGAGATAAATACTTACAGATCATTGATTTTCATTTCTTTGTATTTTAGTATATATACTTCAGTCTGTTTGTTTAGTTGTATCTCAAAGTTTATATATATATACTTGTTGTGCGTATATATATGTATATATATATTTTATTGTTATTTCCATTTTACTTCCATTTTGTCCTATGAGAAATTTAGAATTCATTTTTAATTTCAAACAAATGCAAATTATCTTGTTACTGATTTCTCTTTTTTAAATATATTTATTTGTTCTAATAAGTTATACATGACAGCAGAATGTTATTCGATTCATTGTACCCACATAGAGCACAATTTTTTACTTTTCTGGTTGTACCCAAAGTAGGGTCACACCATTTGTGTAATTACACATGTATCTAGGATAATGATGTCCATCTCATTTCACTATCCTTCCTACCCCCCTGTGTCCCCTTTCCCCCTCCCCTTTGCCTCATCCAAAGTTTCTACACTCATCCCAGGCTCCCCACCCCCATTATGGATTAGCATCCATTTATCAGATAAAACATTCAGCCCTTGGTTTTTTTGGGACTGGCTTATTTCACTTAACATTATATTCTATAACTCCATCCATTTCCATGCAAATGCCATTAATTTTTCTCTTTTATTCCTGAGTAATATTCCATTGTGTGTATATAACCCTAACCCTAACTGCTTAGTATACTCTTGAGTTTCTCTGTGATTTAGTGTTTAGTACTAGTTTGGGACAATTTTCAGCCACTAACTTGTCAAATATTTCCTCTAATATAATTTTATTCTCTTATCCTTTTGAATTTCCTGTTACTTGTTAGACTTTTGGATAAGGGCTTGCATCTCTTGGATACTCCATTGTTTCATTTTCCCCTTTGTTTTTTCAGTAGGGACATTTGTATTGATTGTCTTCAAAGGTGCCATTTGAAAACACTTTTTAATCTCTGTTTCTGTATTTGTTTGTTTTCTTTCTAGTATTTTCACTTGACTCTTGTGCTTTTACTCTGCTGAAGCCTCGGCATGTTTCCCTCTTTTCCATTTCAGAGTTTAACGTGGTAGTCAGAGTCATGTTAAATCCACTATTAGATAATTCCAACACTGCTGTCATATTTCAGTCTAGTTCTGTTGATTGCTTTGCCTTCAGACCGCTTGATTGCTTTTTTTGTTGTTCTTTTGTATGACTTATGGTTTTATTTATTTATTTAGTTAGTTAGTTTTTGCTTTTGTTAAGAGCTTAACAGTTTGCATAGGAATACAGAAGTAAGCAGATTTTATGTTTGGAAATGGGCATGTCTTTCCTTCTATAGCTTTTCATAATAGGGAGTTATCATGAGTCCACCATAGTCTTCAAATTCCTTAATATTAGGGTGTTTTTAGGGTAGGGGTTGGTTTCCTAGAGGTTTTGTCTCTTTCTTTGTTCCACCCTCAGCTTTAGGTCTTCCCTTTGCCCTGTGCCTTAGAATGTCTTTCAGCAAGCCCTTGTTTCTGTCTCCAAAGTAGGAACACAGCTGTTGATGCTTGCTGACCTCTGTGGAACAGTCATTTTGGTTTACTGATTAAGCCTTAGTCTTAGGCAAGCCTTGTCAGTGACAATTGAAGGAGGACTGTCTCAGTGACCCTGCCCCAGCTCAATGAGACCTGGGTACAGGGGCATACTTCTTCCTCTCCCAGGGCAGGATGGGTGTGGTGTTTTGTAGTTCACTTCCCTTAATTGCAATCATGTTAGTTTGCCAATCGTGTTTAGTTTGCCTGTAATCTGGCAGTTAGATCTTTAGAGAATTCATCCACACCACTACCTAAGAAATACTCGTATTCTAAGATGCCTAAGCATCCTAATGTTTGTTGTCCTATCTCACCAATTTAAGCTCCCCTCTCATATTCTTCTCTCCATGGAAATAGTGACAGGAAGGATCTGATCAGGTTTTGTACCTTTTCTTCAGTGACTACTCTTAAACTCCAACAGGCCTGCACTTTATGGGAGGCTTTCTCAGGGTGCCTATTGGTCTTTTTTGCAAGAGGAAGCTGAGAGCAGGTAGGAATTTCCCTAGGATCTGTTTTTCTCAAGTATTTTTTACTCTCTTGGTTCCCCCACGTCTAGCCTTCAGCAGTTTGTTAAAATGTTCACTGAATTCTTCTTTCAGGAGTTCATCAATATCTGCTCCAGGTAAGAAGGTGCTTGCTTCTGTCTGTCTATGGAGATGTTTGTGTTTCCTTAGATTTCATGTTATTTAATTTATTGGTGACTTCAACTCTCTAGTAAGTTCCAGGAAACTGGTATATTTGCAGATTGTTTAAAATGTTTTTGTTGTAAGGGTGAGAAAAATGCTGTTTTCAGCTTTCTATCTCCTATCTGGAAATGAATATTAATTTTAAAGTCATTAGTTGTCAATATGAAACAAAGATCCTAGAAATCTAGGGTTTAGTAGAAGAGCAGTCTGAGGATTTCCTAGGCCAATAATAATCAAAGAAGATTGAATAAAGTCTATAACAGTCCACAAATGAAGAGGTAAATAAATAAATGGTGTCATTATTTTCCTATGATTTTTTTCTGGTTATTTTATAGAAAGAACCTAAATGTAACATTGTTGGATCTGCTGTTTAAGAAACATGAGTAAAACCAAGAGGCATGGGGCTAAACCTAAAAATTGGATCCTTTGGAGTCAGAGCTAACAAAAGAAAAGAAACAAACAAAAATCATGAAGGAAAGATGTTAAACAACTCTTTGTAAAACATTAAAATTTAGTGCCTCTTCCCATTTTGTTTGATTTTGAAACCATTTTTCAATGTTCTCTCCATTCAAATCATGGCAAAATATTCGGAGAGTGAAATTAGAGGATCATAAATCATGTAGAACAAACGCTTAGAAGAAAGCTCAGAAGACTCTTCCATTCAACTATTAAGCTCACCCTTTACCCTGTAAGGCAATAGGTGGATAATGACAGTGGCAGTTCAACTGGACAGTGAGTGGAAAACCAACAAAATCCAATTAATGGTGAATTCTAGTTTTGTCAATGCTTCAGAAATAATTGTTCCTTTTCTGAGCTCTAATTTTTGTGTTAAGAGTAGATAGGTTTTCATTAGGATGCTCTGACCAGCAGAAACATCCACTTAATTAATTTTACTAGGAAGTATTTTTATACTTTTACATGAATAAATAAAAATGACTCCGGCAAAGACAGTTCTGTTCCTTTCCTTTAGTGCTTTCGGTAACAAAAGCTCGTCATGGTTTTAGGGAAGTCCCACCATCCTTTCCACAGTCTCTCTGAGAGATCTGAGAACTGCAATATGTAGACTCTGCTTTCTCTGCATACAAGAAAACATCAGTTACCCAGGTTCTTGAGTATGAATGGGAATGGATTACCCTGTTGGACCCCTCATTTTTCATCCAAGTTTAATCTTTTCAAAGGCATCAGTAGGCCTCTGCTTTTCATTTTAGGTAGTTTCAATATAGAATGGTGGGGTTGATGTTGTGGCTCTGTGGTAGAGTGCTCACCTAGCATGCATGAGGCACTGGGTTCAATCCTCAGCACCACATAAATGTAAAATAAAGATATTGTGTCCACCTAAAAATCTAAAAAAAAAAATTTTTAAAAATATATAGAATGGTGCTTATCTTTAAACAATTGTAACAGGTCTCCAACAGAAAAATCAAGTAGTATGGCAGATTAAACTCCATTGGGTTGTTAATTTTCAAAATTCTGCACTCCAAGTTTTTCCATCTTTTTCTGTGGAGGAAGTATGGTTCAGATATTGACTGGTTGTCTTTATATAGTGTTGCTACATCTGTTTTTCTTTACAAAACATATCATGGTTTATTCTCTAAGTCTGAGCATAAGTTTAGCCTAATTAGTTTTCTATGTCTGACCACCGTTTATAAGATCAAAATTGTTATCCAACAACTGATATCAGCTGATAGCTCTTCAGTCCCCTGGGCCAGGGTATGGCAAACTGGAGCTCTCAAACCAAATCCCATCCATGAGCTAAGAATGGTTTTTAAAATTTTTAATGTTTAAAAAATTTAGACAGTATTTCATGACACATGAAAATTATCTGACATTCAAATTTCACTCTAAATAAAGTTTTATTGGAACACATCCACACTCATCTTTTTATGAACACATCCACACTGCTTTCATGCTACAGTGGCAGAGTTGAGTAGTTGTCCCAGAACTATATGGCCCAGAAAGCCTGAAATATTTACTATTGGCTCACTTACAAAAAAAAAAAAAAAAAAGTTACTGATTTCTGCCATCTGTAAAATATCTAGATAAGGATCAGAAAAATTTCAAGGGAAGACTATTGCATTAAATAGTGGATGATGCAAAGGGGTAGATGTTGACAGCATTATCACAGAACTCATGGCTTCCTAAAATGTGTAGGACATTCACGAATGGATTTGACATTTGTGATTACTTGCAGCTAAAATTGATACCTCCCCCAACATGTATCGTGGTTTGCATTTTAACCATTCATGTGAAGAAAAATTTAACAATAAGAATGATTACTCAAAATACATAGAAATCAATGCTACTTTTCTATAATCACAACCTATCAAAGTTTGATTTTTTTTCCTGCTAAGTCAGCTTTTAGGGTCTCTCTTCTTTGTCTCACATAGGAGAAGTAATAAAGAATCATTTAAAAAGAAAAAGCAAAATGAGGATTAAAATGTGAGATATTAGTAACTACTAAAGTTTAATTGTTAAAATGTCTTAATGATCAAATAATTTATATCCAAAGTAAAAAGTAATTTCTTCATAGTTTTTCTCATTACTTTGAGCAATTGAATTCCTAATCGATGAGAATATCAATTTTCAGAAAAAAAACTTATATTATCTTTATTTATATTTATTTACTCAAAATATTTGATAAGAGCTAACTTATTTATACCAAATTCATGTTCCTTTATGCTTTCCATATGACAACAGAATGCTTCTGTCTTCAAGGGTTTTATAGCTTTTTATCTGAGCTAAGATTTCACTACTAAGTTTGTTAATCTAGTACCAGTCATTAAGCAAGTTAATGTGGACATCGTTTCATTATTTCACAAAATCAGTTTTTTTTATTTAATTAGCATTGGTTGGATTAAATTGAGGCTTCCTTATAGGTCTATGTTCTATAACATATTTATAATATAAATGATAGAAGATACTAAGGAATGTCTAAGTGATATCAGCTTATGGACCTAAATGATACTAGGAAATATGAACATTTTCCTTCCTAAAATAGCTTTTAATTTGATAGCAAAAATACATATCTGTCAGGTAAATATGATAATTTTCTAGGACTAGCAGAGAGTTTTATATGTCAAAGATTACCAAAAAGCAGAGGTAAATTTTATTGAATGTGCATAAAACCAAGGCAAATTTTATAAGCCAAAAAGAATCCCTCTAAATATTAAAATAGACCAAAAGTATTAATGATTTTTTTATACTATCCTATGCAGTTATTCTTAAGATCAATTCTGGAAAAGAAATAGTGGGACTTGCCAAAACTATTTTGAAATATACTTTTATATTATTTTTATCTGAAAATATATCGTGAACACAAAATAAAACTTGGTTTCTGTAATATTAACACCTAAATTGTGAATTCCATTCACATTTCCTATCAATATTAAGAATTATGAAAAAGGGCTAGTACAAAACCAAATTAATAGCATTGACTGTCATATGTGTGACAGCTTTGACACCACCATTATTTTATTCCTTTGTAGAATTATTCCACTGTTATAATTGTTATTGTTAGAGTATAGAATGGAGTTTAGAGTAAACTAACAAACTGAAATGATTTGATGTCCATTTTATAAACACTTAAAAAACTAGAAATAATGATTTTGTGTGACTTTTTACTGAATTTATTTAGTAACCTAATTAATTCCTGGGCAAATTTTCCACACCTTTTCACTTAATATAGACCTAACTCTCCTCAAACTTTATTTTGTTTTGTTTTTACCTCTAGATACCATCACAGCAATATTTTATTTGGGATTATGCTGTACAAGAGTGTGTTTACAGCTGCAGGCAGTCTCTTTACAAGTCTAGGAAGTGTGTCCAAGGTCAGAGAAAAGTTTCCATTTAGCTTACCCTGATTTAGTCATTTTTGTGATTTTTGTAAACTTTGTAAGGATAGGTTGTCTTTAAATTTCCAAAGAGGTTCAACATTTTTTTTCCTGCAATTAAAATTTAATAGGAAATCAACTTTGAAGTCTAGCATCTTTTACTTCACTTAAAAATTAAACAATGTACGAAATGCTGTGAAAGAAATAGTGATTGTTACTACTGTATCAGAGTCTGATAAGAAATTCAGAGGGCTGTGATAGATTTTTTATAGGAGTAAAACCATACATAATTGCTGAAGAAGCTGAGGAATTTGATACCTGGAAGGAAGAAGAACTGAACCTAGAGCAAGGGAGAGTAAGGCCCCACCAGCACTGCAGAATCTTTTCTACCATATCTAACCATAATAAATATTCAAAGAATGATGATGACTGCTTAATTTTTCATTTCCAAATTTGGTGTGAATTTCCCTTATGTCTAAATTTAACCAGAAACTATAGAAGAAAGTGGATCCTGAGAAATACGGTTTCAGTTTAGCCCACATGATATAATATAAAACTACCCTACTACTATATTTAAAATAATTCATGTATTCATTCATTAACTCTGCCACTCATAAAATCTTACAACTCATAAGGCTCCTCACTATTTGTTGAAAGTACAATTATAAACACAAATGTCCCTTCTTCTAAAAGTTCACATATTTTAGGGGTAAAAAATGTAAGGAATATTTTAATAGATTGATTTTTTTTTAAGTATAGCAAGAAGCCTAAGTAAAATTGAGAGAATAGCTGAAGCCCTTCCAATAAGTTCATCAGAAAGCCCCTCTAAGAAATGAGACATTAAGCTGATACCAGATGATGGGTAAGAAGTAATGGATGGGAAGGGAAACCAGGGAAGGAAAGTTGTGTGCAAAATGTGCAGAACTTAAAGGCAACATGGTGTGTTGAAGAACTGAAAAACATTCAGTAGAACCAGAATTCTGAGCCTCCAGGAGGATATAGGAAACCTTAGATGACCATATTACTGGTTCTTTTATATTATGAAAAATATAGATAATTTCCAAGATCCAATCCCCCATACTTATCATGAGTAATTCAGTCATCTGAG
Source organism: Marmota marmota marmota (assembly GCF_001458135.2). Lineage (NCBI taxonomy): Eukaryota > Metazoa > Chordata > Mammalia > Rodentia > Sciuridae > Marmota > Marmota marmota. The sequence goes on along the minus strand of NW_026000119.1, from coordinate 4,972,370 downwards.
CATTATCATTTTAGAACTTCCTCTGAGCCTGAGGGTATTTTAACAGGTATTATTGTCTCACAGCAGATGTTTTAGAAATAATTAAGTCTGACAGAAGCTGTATCTTATTTTAAAATCTCAATCTAAGTTTGTCTAAAAGTATAACATAAACAAGAACATGTGTTTAACCAAACTTTTTTTCTCCTGCTATAGTTCTTTACTTCTGGGTGGTCGCCATTGCGGTATTTGTTTTTATACAAAAGAAAATACAGGAGGACTCTCCTGTAAACTAAGACAGAATGGAATTTTACTTAGCATTAGACTGGTAAAGAAACCACAGTCATGAATTACTTCCTGTGGTTATTTATTAGCATGAACAATCTCTGGATATAGTGATCTGCTGCATCCTTCACAACTAAAAATTGATGTATTTGTATGGAAAGGGGAAAGTAAGGGCTTTATCTTAGAGTGAAATATTCAAGCTAAAAACACTAAAATGTTTATGCAGTAGATGACTGAAAATGTGTATAGCATAAAAGCAAGTGCTTTCCTCTACATCTCTAACAATTACCTGTACAAGTGGAAATTTTTTCATTATAGAAATAATAAATATAAAATAATTAGGAAAGTAAATAATAACTAAACAAAAATCAATATACAGTTGTGAAATAATTTACTAAGATCCAATCAAATATTTCATGGGAACTTTGTGTGGTAGAAAATGGCATTTGATATTTGATTTAACTACTAACTAGTTAATCTAAGAAAATATTAGAGAATGTAAGTGAGTGAGTCTTTATAAATAAAGTATATTATAACTATACAAATACCAAATCAACATGATTCTGGGACAGAAGAAGACAAGCAGGTTAATGGTATGAAAATTCAGGAACACAATTCAGTTTTTCCGTATTTTGTGTTCATGTATGTGTGTATTTGGGATTCAAACATAATAAAAATATACATTTAAGTCAATGGGTAAATGAGTAAATATTTCATTGCTGGATTAATTATTCATAATGCTAGATTTTAACTTAGTATGCAATATAATTAGAGATGCATACGTTGCCTTTTATACAATATTGATAACTTCAGGTTAACTTTTAAAAATTTAAAATACATATCCTTTCCCATATGTCAATGGACTAAGATAATATGAAATATTTCCACATTTATGTAGAAATGATTCAGTGGGGGGTATCCAACAACCAATAAATTCAACTTTTGACAAATCACTGGAAAGAAAGATATCCTAAATAAATAATGTATTCACATTTTGCCTGGAACATCCCTGTTGTCAAGTATAATAATACTTCCAAAAGCATCTTGGTTAGATAACTCCAATAATTGTAAACAGAAACTAGAAGCTTGTGAATATTAATGCACCTGGAGTCAAGGGTGGTAGGAAAAGAGTTTGTACTTTTGATGTTAGTAAGTTAGTGCATAAGTTTAATGCTTGTCTGGGACAGGATATGAGGCCCAGAACATACTAGAGAAGAGTTGGGATCTTTCAAGTCTGCAGGTGTTAAATCAACTGCAGCTAGATCCCCCTTCAGGTATCAAGGATTTATGATCACAATCATTGGGCATGTGACTGCTAACAATTCTTTGCTGTCAGCCTGGTATGGAATATACTCAGCTGAAGAGAATTAGTCACACCTTTTCCCAGAATAACCAGCATCCAGGGACTAATTGACACAGGGGCATAAAGGTCTTTCCCTGGTTCTTCAATAGGAAACCACCAAAGAGGGCCATACCAACTCCAGAGCAGGATACCTGGCCAGCTAAGACATTTGGTATAACTGCCTTACAGCTAGCTCTATTTCTTGCTCTATCCAATTCTGTTTCCTTCCTTTTACTTCCATAGATGTTAATCCCAAGAGCATTCTCTTAAAAAAAATGGCCTGAACACTAAACTCTCAGCCTGTTTTCCATAGAACCAAATATGTGGCATACATCCTTGGTGAAAAAGTGGGCTAATCTACCTAAGGGTATAGGATTGCATTAATGGAGGCTGTTTATCATTTTCAACATCCTGGGCTGAAGGGAGAAAAAAAATTATACATGAGAAATCTAAATGCATGGCCTCACCCATGTTGAGGTCCAAATCTACTCTAGCTGTGTGGGACAGGAAGCCCCGCTGAAATATTATCACAAAATCAGTCCACAACCAGAGAAGACCCCTGACATCACTGGTATAAAAAGGAATTCTAGACCTCTTTCAAGAGCTTTAAGAGTATGAGAATTTTAAGAACTTAAGATAATCTGATTGAGAACTTATTTTAAGATGAACAGGCATAAAATTTAAAAGAATTAGATCCTTAGATTATGACAACATAAAAAATGTAAATTTTAAAAGATTGAATTGAATTTCTAAATTAATAATATTAGAATATTAAATGTTAAAATATTAAATTATATATTGACTTTTAATATTGAATATTACAATTATTTATTTTAAATAATAATAATTAAGAATACTAAATTATTAAAGGGGAAGTCTTAATCGAGAGGTTAAATACTAAGCAAACTGCTGAGAAAATTAATTTGGAAGGCAGAATTTAAGAAATCTAAAAATACAGCACAAAGAATATAACACTTGGAAAGTATGAAAGAGGTTAAGAAACATATCTGACCAAATGGGATCGTACAACACACAGAAGGAGATGATAGGGAGATTGACAGAAGTAATTCTTGGCAAAACAACAGCCTAAATTTTCTGAATATATGAAAGGCAAACATCTTCACTCGAGCCTAATGAATTAACTGATTAACTGCAGGATAAAATAAACCACCACCAAGAAACATGTTAATGAAAATGTTTGACTCCAAAGACAAAGAGAAGATCTTCAAAACTACTGCAGAAAAAACTCCAAATCACCTATAAAGCTAAATTTTCTGCAACAATCTAATATGGATATCTAACAATAATGATTAAAGATAATCAGAAAATAGCTTCAAATAACCTAGGGACAATAAATATTACAGTATCATTCCAGACTTGGCTAAACTATTATTTAAACACAAGATTCTGCTTATACAGATGGAAATAATTTGCTTTTATTTAAGTGCTGGAGATAATTGAATTTTATCATCTCTATATAGATTTTACAAGAATTTATTCACAAAGGCCAAGGACTAACTTTATATCATTGATGATATATTTGTGACTGACAAAGCACTTTAACAATATTTCTATACAGTCCTCAGACACACACACACACACACACACACACACATACACACACACACACACACACACACCACATACTAAACTGGAATATTGTTCCTGCTTCAGTGAGATTGAGTTTCTGAAAATCAATGTGCTTCCCCAGGCCCTTCAATTCAAGCTCCTTTGCTCTCTTTACTATAACCTACTAATTAAAACCAACCAACCAACAAAAAAATAAGCAAACTGGCATGAAAGTTGTAATTTTGTGAGTGCCAATAATGTGCTACGGTATTGAAATTCTACCTAATCTCATCAAATTTTACTTTACAAATTGCTATGAAACCATTTAAGAAATTTTAGTAGAATGTCAAGTAGTTAAAATGGAGTGTGTGTGTGTGTGTGTGTGTGTGTGTTGAAAGAGTAAATTTCAGTTGCAAACAGATATGAAACATGTTGTATTTCTCCAACATGGAATAATGTCATAAAGCCAATAGGTGATTTAGTATGGTTTTAAATATTTCATTGTGTCCTCCTTATGACTGTCATCACTTATTGCTGTAATATTGGATGACTTTCATTCTTTTGAGGAACTTAAGCTGATTTTTTTTCTCATTATTTATCAAACACAATTCTTCTTTATCAAAATAGAGTATTTGGTCTCAGTAGTTAATTTTCACGCTCTTTTAATTGCCCCATATACATCTTTGTCAAGGAATTTAATATTAATATAGATATTTAAAACACCGATGTTAAAATTTCTAGTAGAACACAATATTTCTGTTTATACACAGGTTGTTTGCCTTGGATATAAAAATACATCTGTGTTTCAATTTTACAAGCAAAAGAATTTTAATAAGTAAGGTCATCAACATTATTGGCACCCATTTTCTTCCCTTCAGGAAGAATGAATCATCAGTAAGCAAACATTAATAATAACACCTAAACTTCTAAACACAGCTTTTCAAAAGCACAGAGGGTTTCACAGATGTTCCCAAGAATTTGCATGATACATCTGAGAGGTAGGATGGCATCAACTAATAGTTACTTGTATCCGTTTACCCTTTTGATTATAAAAGTCTCACTCTAAAGTCAATAAGATAGAGATTGTTCAACAGCAGGGGAAAATAAGTGGAAATATGAAAAATCAAATGCATCAAGAAGGTATTAAATTTATGTATCTCATATATAAATCTGTATATTTATATATACCTAAAGCATTTGATTTTTAAGTGAACTTTATAAATTGTTCATACTGCATCAATACTAGCATAAATTGGTAGTAGTATTAAAGACAGATTCATGTTTAAAACATGAGAATAAATTTATTTTTAACCATGCCTAAGGAGGTCCAATATTTATCCATGACAAAGAACTATAATATCATTTTTTTTGGTCATAGGAAATTAAAAGTGTCGTACTAATTGAATGCATTGTTTATAATTCTTTTAGCATAATGCATTTCAATCCAATACATATTAATTATGTACAAGGCATTTTGTTAGATTCTGTGGTGAAAAGTCCAGGTCACAGATACAAAGAGAAATCAAGATGTTTTAAAACAGTCTTCAATTTCAGGAGAATACAGACATACAAACAGTCTGTTGGATGAAGTGTGCCTTAAGGGAGCTACGGATAGCACATGCTATGGTAGCTTGGAGGATGCACAGATTGATGCTATCTGTGAGGATTCAAGAAAAGCCTTATGCAGAAGGAGACTTTTAAAGTTTTGATCCATGAGATGCAACATTGCTTTTCTAAGTGGAAACTAGGTAGGGGAGTGGAGCAGATTAGATTAGGTTAAATCTCGGAGAGATACTGACACATTCAGTTGAAAGAAAATTTAGGTTTTTAAACTTTTCTTATGAATGATATATAGATTTTATTAAGTTCTTACTAGTTTCCTGATACTTTACTTCAGGTTTAATAAGAATTATTTCATTTACTACATTATTATGGTATGATAGAGGTATTATAATCTTGTTTTACTGAGGCATAGCAAGTCTGTTACAAAACTTTCACTAAATGTGATATGGCTTATTCAAGGCTATATTAGTTTTATGTTGCTATATGATAAATTAACAAATTTAATGGCTTAGAACGATGCCTTTTCACTTATCTCACAGTTCTGAAGGTCAGAAGAATATATGTGGGATTTAGCACCATACCCTTCTCAGGGCATCACCAAACTGAAATCAACACTGTCGTTCTTACTTCTAGATGTATATATTGTTTGCATGATTCATTCTGTGTGGCTGTGACTAAAATCCTTGTCTTCTTGCTAGCTGTTGGCTTGGGACCAAACTTAGCAACTGGAGGCCACTCACAGTTCTGTGCCACCTAACCCCCATGGATAGTTCTCCATGTAGAAGTTTGCTTTCTTCCAGGCCTGCAAGAACTGATCCCTCTGACTTCCAAATCTCCCCACAGACTGCTTCAACAATAGCAGTATAATATAACATAATCACTGAGTGACTCATCATCATTTGACATAAAATTTAGCCATGAGCAACTATTACATCATATTTGCAGTTCTACCCACACTCAAAAAAGACCATAACATACAGCCTATGTACTGGTTGCAGAAATCTTGAAACCTCTCTCAGAATTCAGCTTAGTGTGGTCTACCCTTCCTAATACAGTCTCATTCCTTTATGGGCTCAGCCATTGCTCAAAATTCAGTCATCGAAATCAGGTCTAGATGAGGTTCCTTATATGTTATTGATATATACAACTCCTGAGGCTCAATCTCCCTCTGTTGGTGGACCAGTAAATGTAGCAACAAATTACCCACAGGAATTCCATAAAATGATAGTGAAACAGGCTGAGGACTATAGCCATCACATTCTGGTTCATAAAAGAGCAAGTGGAAGGTAAAAGAGAATGACTAATCCAAAGCAGTTCTGCAATCCAGCTCGACAAATGGGAGTTTCTTGACTCATGTGTAAGGCCTGGGAATAAATTTCTGTGGCTCTCAGTTTCATCCTCTAGTCTCTTGGTTCTACCTTCTGAGTCATTCTTCCTTTTTAAGAAAAATAGCATAGTTTTGAAGTTAAATAATTTCTCAGCTGTTTCTTGCCTACTATAGTTTGTATCTTAAATGGACCCTGGTGGCCCAGATGTTGAAGACTTGTTTCTTGAGGTTGCATTCTTGGGGAGTGGTACCTTTAAGAGGTGGGATCTGTTGAAGATGTTTGGTCATTGCAGGCATGTCCTTCAAAGGGACTGTGGAACTTTGGTCTTTCTCCTTTATTCCTTGGTATTCCAGCAATGAGTGGCTTTGCTCTGCTGAATACTCTGTGCAATGATATGCTGCTCCTTCTTAGGCCCAAAAGCAACAAACCTCCAAAACTGTGAGCCAAAATAAACCTTTTATCTTTATAAATAAGTTGGTTTTCTCAGGAGTTTGTGATAGTAACAGAAAGCTAACACAGTGCCAGTAGAACTAACATAGTCCAAGAGGTCTGGCAACATCTTTTCATGAATACTTTCTCTTTCCCTTTCAAGTGTACAGTATTTCTGTTGACATAATTTTCTCAAGGGTTTTGTGGGCCTTCTGTGATTTTCCACAGCATTCATTAGATAAAAGGCACATCCCCAGACTTTTCACAATAATGGCCTCTTTATTTTCAGTTTAGAGGCCCTCTGGTTTGAGAAGACCTGTGAGGCAACTCCATCTCTTGAATTTGTCTTTGCACGACTAAATACTGACAGTTTATTATAAGCAGTACTTATCTTGGAAATCTCAATGCTATATCCAGGTTCATCAATTAAAAACCATGCTTTCTACATAACCAGACAACTTTGCTAAGCATTCTGCCATTACCTAAACAAGGGTTCCTCTATACTTTTAAGAATAAACAAGGTCCATATAAAAACGAATTACTATTTCTACACTTCCAAACATCCTTTCCAGGAATGTGTATCCTTTCACGGTTTAAAAAAAAAAAAAAATCTGCTAATGTAAACATATACTAATATGTGTATACCTAAAGTTTACTCTCTCATTTCTTTCAAAAACATGTTTCTTTGAAATCAAAGTGTCATCTAGCCACCCACTCATTTGGAAGATCATCTAAGAAATAATTGCTTCCGACCTCCTTCAGATTGTTCAACAAAGTCAGTTCTGTGGGTTGCAGGAGTTAGGTCCCCATGGTCTTGCTGTTTGTCAGATGGGGACCATTCTCAGCTTCCTGGGGGCTGCTTTTAGGTCTTTGTCACATGGGCCCCACTATGGGCCCTTTAGGCTTGCCTTCTTTCTGACTTAAAGCATACCTGTCTTGTCTTGTTTTGTTTTGATACTAGGGATTGAAACCAGGGACTCTTTATGACTGAGTTACATCCTCAGCCCTTTTTAATGCTAGTTTTGCATATTACTGAGCATCTTCTCAGATTATATTTTCAGTTAGAAATCTATTCAACTACTAATAAATGGAAGGTAAGAGCATCTAGGTTCGATATAGTATGGGGCATACATGGTCCCTCTGTAATTGCTCAAACATGTTAAATACATGCCTTCCATCCTATACTATAAGGTGGCTTCTCCAGCATCAGCCATAATTCCAGCTAACAGACAAGAGAAAGGACAGAGGGCACAGATATTTCTACCAAAGAGAAAGACTAGTAGTTGTGGGGGTTGCTTCTACCCACATCCCCTTTTTATAGAGTTTATTCAAATGTCCATTCATAGCTGCAAAAGAGTCTAAGAAATTTAGTTTTGCTCAACAATAACAGACACAGCTAACATTATTATTATTATATAAAAAAAGGGAAAATGGAGATGAGAGGATCACTAGCCCCAACTACCACATGTTTGGCAATTGCTTTCCAAAGATTTGGGGCCAGTACTTCAGATTATGATGAACATTTTTGACCTATCCTTTCTGGTTGATTAGAGGCAAGCAAATAAAAGTTCAGGAGTATCACACAGGATATGAAAATCCAAAGTTTTATTGGCTTGGGGCAGAGAAATACCTTTAAAGTACTAGCCAAGTAAGCAGATGGTAAAGATCAGTAGTCAATAAGAGATTAGTGGATATCCTTTGTGGTACAAAGGGCAGGATGAACATCAGTGCATATTGGAGTGCAGTGACAAATGTGTTTCCAGGAAAAAAAAAAGTATGGTGCAGGTATCTGACCATTTTATGGGCTAAGAAGAAAAAGAGATATGACTGACCATATAGAACATGAGAACATAACAACATGGGGTCAATTGGTAGTTTCATTTGACTTAGCTCTGATTCAGGTTGTGGTCCCATTTCAGGGAACACATCAGAAGATACTAAATAGAACAGTGAAGCTAGGTAAGTCATTAAACTAAACTCTCACATAAAATTAGATTAACTTTTGCCTATAATCATTTGAGAAAGCACAAGTTAACATGCTTTAACATATTGTATTATTGTCATTAGTTTGAGTTATTTAACCACAGAATCAACCTGGGAGTGAGAAAGAATGTAAGCAGATATCATTAAATATCCAAAGAATTGTGGCCTGGTTATATTGTAAGAATTTAAAAGAAATGCAGGGCAATATGAAGCAGGGACTAGATTAGTTGTGATGTAGTAAGTGCTATACTAAGTGCTAAATTGTCTGGGTTATGGGCTATTGATGTAAACCCCAGCTACTCTCTTTTGAATTCCTGAAAGTGAGATAAATACTATTAGCCCATCCCATTTGGAGGGGATAGACTGAAAGCCATAGTGTAATGACTAGAGACAGAGGCTCACATTATCCCTTAGTATTGAGGTAAAAGTCCACCTGCTATCTGCTGTCCATTCTTCATCTTTCATTCTGTAGAGATGGTAGTCTCAATTTTATTTTCCTTGTTGGATAATTTTCTTTTAAACTCTCCGGTATTATTAGAATTGCAAGTGTGGATAATAAAGTGTCAATTATAATCATAAGCCCCAAATCTAGAAATAGAAATTTTTCTTTGTAATAATTTGGAAAAATCAGTTTCATTAGATAGTTTAAATATTTTAATAAAGGAATTAGAATATATTAGAGTATTCAGACAGTATTTATTTGAAATTAAATGTGCAGTTGAATAATTTTTAGATTTTGAGATCAAAAGTTATAAAATAATTTTTCATGTTATTAGACTCAAATATCACTAAAGTAACTTAATTACCCCAGCAAATTGCCTATTCAGACTAATTAAATTACTTTCAAAGAAGTAGTTTATTGAATTACTTCCAAAGAAAGTTAATATATTGAATTTATCAATGAGATGTAGATGATTGAAAGTGTTTGAAAAAATTAATTAATTTTGTAAATAGTAGAAATTAATAAATTTAAGTTTGTTTATATTGGGATGAATACACATTAGTCAAAATATCCTTTGAGATAAATTGCTAAAAAAGTACCCAATTTATGAAAACAATAAGGAAGAAAGTGTAGGATAACTTAAAATTTAAACTTAAAACCTTAAGTAAAATAGGTCTGTGCATTATTAATATTAATTTGAAAATTCCAAATAGCTTTAAAAATTTTTTCCTAGCACATAAATTACCCATAGAATTACCAAAATTATCTTTTTAGTTCAAACATAATGATACTTTATATTAAAATAAATTAATATCAATTAAAATATATTAAAAATAAACAACCTTTCTGCACTTCCAAAGTGGTGTGTGTTCACATACACTTTCCTCTTTGCAAATATGAATATGTACACATACATGTTTACATACTTCAAGTTTATTTTATATTCTTTCAAAAACACACTTTTTTAAAAAGATCTTAAAAGGATTAGAAATGACTAATAAATACACGAGAATGTTCAGACTCACCTTCAATTAAATACATATATATTAAGATAATGCATAATTTTCATAAGTCAATTTGGCAATCATTTAATCAACACTTGGTAAAATTAGTGACATGAAATGAATGCTTGCTTACATGAATGATACCACAGAAACCCTATAGACTTTCAGGATCCACAAGGGCAATGTGCACTTAATCATATATGATATCCCATGTCCTTGTTCTGGTGATTCTGTTTTTAAATACTTGTGAAAATGGATATTAATCAGACATACTTACAAAATTTTAAAATTTGTAATAAATTAAGAAAGGACTCAGTTAAAAAATGGTATTTACATTGGGTAAAAATAGCCACTAAAAACTTTTTTTCAAAGACTAATGACATGGGGATATGTATATTACAAAACTAATTTATATGTATGCTACATATATAAACCTATATAAATATGCTTCTATTTAAAATAAGTACCTAACATAGAGATATATTTGTAAGGCATAAAAAAAGACAAAAAAGTATTATGACATAATTGTAATATCTCATCATAATAAAATTACTAACTCAAGTATTTTTTCTTATGCTTCTCTTAAATCCAGGTATACTTCAGTGAGCAAGCATTATGTTAACTATCAAAATTTTTTTAAAAAATAAACTATATTAGATAATGTATACTTAATTTTATATACTTAGTGCATTCACTGATTTATGACCAGGCTTCTTCCATAAGTAATATACTGTATTTATTTTCTTGGCAGTTGGTTTAGTTGATGTATTTTTTTTTAGATTACATAACTAATCAGTTTGAGGAGTGAAATGAGAATACTCTTCAAATTTCTGTCAAGTTTTCTATGCCCTAAACTACCCTGTAAAATGAGAAATAACTTGAAAATAACTAAAAGAAAAACCAAAACACAAAAGTAGGGGGAAAAACTCAGCTTAGATTATTTGTCAAAGGCTTAGAATCTTAGGCTTGTGAGAATTTTGGAGAACATTTTTGAAAAACTAGCCATCCAAATAAAATATGTTTGTCTGGGATGCAAATTCATAAACAAAATGGTTGTATAAAGTGAGAAAGGCATGAGTCTTTGTTTGCTTCGATATTATTTTTAACACATTGAAATATTCCAGTAACTGATTTGAATTGCAATTTGGAAACCAACTGAGTCAACAAAATAAATATGACAATTTGATGCCATCTGAGGATATTGGCATTTTATAAAAGAAATTGTCTTGTAGAGCAGATGGTGGTTCTGGCTCAGTTTGCATCTCTTTTTCTCCCTTCCCCCCCCCCCCATGTAGATTTTTGCCCTCAGATTCAAAGTAGTCTCTTGCCAATTCTAACACCATGGCAATAATTAAAAGGTGGCATGGATGAAGTGCTTCAAGGTAATAGAGGCTTTCACAACTCTTGAGGATACAAGGAAATACTTGTACAGGTGATCAGAAGTAGGAAGATACAAATATATCATGCTAACTTGGCAGTTTTCTCAAGCCTTTTAGAACCATTGCCAGAAGTTCATGGAGCATTGCTCCTATTTGCTCCATGGTGTCATGCCATAGTAGCTGACCAGCCTCACCTTGAATGTTTCTTGCATCAGAGAACTCTCAATCTCTTGTGGGTTCTTCACTTGGGGTCATAGATTCAAAAGAAGTCCCAAGTGAGTTTCAGGGATTAAATAATATCCTGAAATTATATGCAAAGTTTTGGATGCCAAGGTTAAGGTCCATATGTTAATCAGATTCTCAAAAAGCTTATATAACTTCAAAAGAATTAATCACTGCATAGGGAGCTAATTCAATTTCTAAGAGCTCAGAAAATTGAAAAGCCAGATACAAAATGGTAGTACAATAATAGCTTATACTTCTCTATTCTCCAGCCCCCTCTGGGAAGACAGAAAATAGATCTAGTCACTTGACTTAATTATAATTGTCTAAATGAAAAAAGTCATTCACCTTCTTCTTTTGAAGTTCTCCACTTCTCTAAGCACTCCCTTTTTCTTAAGTGTTCTTCTTGATGACAGGGAGTCCTCTCTCTTACATATACATTCTAATTTGATAATTTACTGGTTAAAAGGTCGTTCTCAGATTGTAGTTTCCAGGAGTGATTGAAATCATACCAAAAAAGGACTAATCTTTCCCCTTTCTCTACATTAATCTTATATTAATAGAGAAACATCTACTTTTTGGAGAAAGGCATAGCAAATGTTTATCTTCTTTAAATGTTGTTTCTTTACATGTTAAGATACCATTTTGTTAAAATTGCATGAAGTATAATGAAATTTTGAGTCTCCCATTTTTTTCCCTATCCTGACACTCACTGTCTTTACTCTTTTCTATCTAGGTCACTTAATTGTGTGACTTCACCTTCCATCGAAGCACTCCTGTGCTGGCTTTGACTTTTCATTCAGACTAGGCCAGGTCACTTGAGTGCTGCACTTATTACCAAGCCCCCAAATTTCTCAGCCTGTCACACAGAAATAAAACTGTAACAAGGTCTTATTTAAATAAAACTGTAAAACACTCATGTTCAAATCTTAGTTTTATCACTGAATACATGTATGATTTTGGACAGTTTAGTAAAAATCTTGAAGGAAGAAGAATTATCTCAAAATGCTTATTAACCAAATGCCATTTTGGAACCTTGTTTATGTCCTAATTTTAACAAACTCACTTGAAAAAGACATGTTTGAAACAAATAAGAGACATTTAATATAATAGTTGTATATTGGATATTTATATAAAGGACCATTACCTCTTAAAGACATGTCCTACCAATATACAGACACTGCTATGATATTTATGATTTTCTTTAATATAGTTCAATGGAAGTATAACTACATGGATAGGTAAAGCAATTTTTTTTTGAGATACCAGATATTGAATCAGAGGTGCTTAACCACTGAGCCACATCTCCAGCCTGTTTTTATTTATTTTGAGACAAGGTCTTGCTGAATCACTTAGGGCCTCACTAAATTGCCCAATCTGGTTTTGAACTTGTGATCCTACCTCAAGCTCCCAAGCCACTGATGTTAGTGATTTTTGAAGCTAGTCAATGATTATAGGAATTTCATTGTGCTATTATATCCACCATTATATTTTTAAAATATTTCTATGATACAAAAGCCAAAATTAAAAAAAAAATCTTATTTAGTTCTTGGAGTTAAAGAAACTTGGCTTGTATTTCAATAAAAAAGTCATATCTGCAGAACTTTATTATACCTAAATCCTAGGTATTTTCTCAGAGACATGAAAAGTCAAAACTTAATTTTAGCTTCTAAAGTTTCCATATCCTTATATAGGGGGTCAGGGATCAATTTTTTTAAATTTTTCTTTTTCTTTCTAGTTTGTACTCTAGGAACTTATTCAAGACTTTCTAACTGGAGTGCAACAGATATTTAGAAATAATTTTCATAAACCGTGCTTTTGTTTTGTACCAATTTGAATCTCCATTGTACCTCAGAGATCCCTTGTGTGAATGAGAAAGAAAACCAAAAAACAAAAACCACACATTCCTTTGGTGGAGGCTTTACCTGAGTATCCTTGTGCAACTCATGTAATAACCTGGCTATTATTGAATCTTTTCTTTATTTGCCAGAATCCACTCCCAGTTAAGCTGATTTTTTTCTTCTTTTATAGATAGTTACTAATTTAGCATCCTCTCCTTCTTCACAAGCACTGTTTGTGCGAGCTAGTTTAAGGTCCTGAGGATATGACTTTTCTCTCCAAATCACATGCAATCTTCCCCTTATATAAAGCAGTGACCTATAAATGCAACCATTTTCTCCACAGATTTATAAAGTGGTAGAGAACAACACACACCTCTTTAAAATTAAACTTTGTATTCAGAAATAATTGTAAATTCACATGCAGTTTTAAGAAATAATACCTTTCCATAATTTTCCCATCTTGCAAGACTGTAGCATAACACCACAACCAGCATATTAACATTGATACAGTCCATCAATCTTATTTAGATTTCCTCAGTTTTGTAGTCATTAATGTACTTAGTTCTAGGTCCTAGTCATGTACTAAGGGCCTTAAAATAGTTTCACCAACAGTGTTTATGAAGAAGGAGCAGATACTAAATTAGTAACTATTCATAAACAAAGAAAAATTCAGCTTAACCTCTATATAGGTTAACCTATAACCTCTACATAGGTTAACCCACGCAGTATTAAAACCTGTGTGATTTTGTACAGATACTATGTCTTAATTATTATTACAAAATAATAACTAGTAGTTAAAATTTAAAATATATCCAGCAGTGTTCTAAGCACTTCACTTCACATATATTAACTCATTTGATACTCAGATCATTGAAGTGGTAGACACTATTTAGAATCGCCTTTTTACTATGAAAAGTCTGAATTACAGAGAGGTTCAAGTCCTTACTCCTGCATCAACAAGCAAACTGGTCACCCAGCTGAAACTTGAATTAGGCAGTCTGATTCATAGTCTATTCCTTTAATCTCTGCATTGTAATCTCTGACAAATGACTTCAGTTTTCAGTTCTTCCACATGCTTTTTTTCTTTTTTCAGCTGTAAGTGGACACAATAGCTTTATTTACTTGTTTGTTTGTTTGGTGCTCATGTTCAAGCCCAGTGCCTCATACATGCTAGGCAAAGCACTCTACAACTGAGCTACAACTCCAGCCCTTTCATGTCTTCTTAATAGGCACTAAATGAGACGTTTTTAAATCAATACCTCTATTCAGTATGTTATCTAGTTTTGCTGGAGAAAAGTTATTTTTGTGGCCCCGAGTTTAGGTCATAACTTAATAAACCTCTAACTTGCTATATAGCCTACTTTGTTGTGGTGGTTTGAGGATTAAATGAGACCCAGGTAAGTCAACTGTCTAGCACAGCGTTAGAGAATACTGAAAGCCATTTGCCTTCTTTTCCCTCTTGCCATCTATTATTATTACTTCACCATTTCACCACTCCTACTGCTGGTAACCAGTTTTATTCTCTATCTCACTGTACTTGGGGCTTTTTAAAAATTCTACATATAAGTGAGACCATACAATATTTTGTTTCTGCTTCTGGCTTACTTCAACTTTTTTGTCACTATGACAAAATGACCTGACAAGAACAACATAATGGAGGAAAATTTTATTTTGGCTCACAGTTTCAAAGGTTCAGTTCCTGGTAGAGAACTTCATAGCCCTGGGCCTATGATGGGACAGAACATCATTTAACATCATGGATCATTGTTTTCCAGTTCATCCCTATTGTGGCATAAGGCAGTGAAACCAGAGTTCCTCCACTTTTGCTGGCAGTTGAGGTTTGCATCATTTGCAGGTCCCAGTAGCCAAAACATGTTATAACTCTTAATGGTGGGTTCTGCCCTCCAATGTTACAGCAGACCCCAGCAGCTCACCACCAACTTCTTCCCAGGTTCTTGTCTTATGATTTAAAGAATAAAATCCACAGGCGAGGAAGAGTGAGTACAAAAGAGTAAGATTTATTCATGTGGGAAAAAAAGAAACAGAGCTCTTGCAAGGCAAGAGGGGACCCAATAAGGATTCCCACTTGAGTGTGGTAGGCTAGGGGTTTATATAGCACATGGGTCAATGCTATTGTTCCAAATTTATGTTATCAGTATTTTGAAAAATACAGACATTCTTGGCTAAAATTTATGCTAATCAGGTTTTTAAAATGCTATTGGTTAACCCTTGAGTCTAAACTTCCATTGAGTTCTACTCCACTTCCATTTTATCATCACTTGCCTGCAATTCCAGCTTCCCCAGCAGTTGAGGTCTGTGGATGATAGATGTTTGAGGTTCTGGGCTATGGTGCCATGTGGAGTAGGCATCCAGACTGGACAGGGCCAGGCTGTTTCAGTGTGAGGCCTGGCCTGGCTTGTCAGAATCTCCAGGTGGCCTATGCTCACCTCCTACACTCTAGTGCCCCTTACATGCATGGATTAGTGTGCTGGTTATGCATCTTAGCAGCCTGGGAGCCATGTCAGCAGGACTCTCTCTCTCATCAGGGCTTTCTCTTTGATGAGGCTGAATTATAATTTTGTGTCTGTTTTCCCCACAATTTCTTCATTCATTCATATGTTGATGGACACATTGATTATTTCCACATCTTTACTACTGTAAATAATACTGGAATAAACAGTGGTGAAGATATCTTGACAAGGTGGTAATTTTATCTCCTACGCAGAAAAATGGATTGCTGGATCATGCAGTAGTTCTGTTTTTTTATTTAGAAATCTCCATACTTATTTCCATAATGGCTGCACCAATTTATATTCCCAGTAACAGTGTTCAGTGGTTTCCTTTTCTCTCTCACTAACACTTTATCTCTCATCTTTCCATAATAGTCATCCTAAGAGATAAGAAGTGGACCTCATTGTGAGTTTGATGTATATCTCCCTGGGTATTAGTACTGCTGACCACTTGTCATATACCTATTGGCCATTTTTATGTCTTCTTTGGAAAAATGTTTATTTAGGACCTTTACCCATTATTTGATTGGGTAGTTGAGACAACTTTTTTGTCACTATGACAAAGTGACCTGATAAGAACAACATGATGGAGGAAAATTTTATTTTGGCTCACAGTTGCAAAGGTTCCGTTTCTGGTAGAGAACTTCATAGCCCTGGGCCTATGATGCGACAGAACATCATGGCAGAAAGGCATGGCCGAGGAAAGCAGCTCAGAGATAGCAACCAAGAAGCAGAAAAAGGGCTCTGATCACCGGGGAACAAAATGTAAACCCCAAAGTCACATCCTCAGTGACTTACTTACTCTAGTTTCAACCTTCCTGACCACAGTTATTACCCAGTTATTTGGTATCAGTGAATTAATCTACTGATTAGGTTCCAGCTCTCATACTCGAATTATTTCACCTCTGAATATTTCCTGCATTGTTTTGCACGTGAGCTTTGGGAGGATACCTCATATATAGACCCAAAACATTGGTTTTTTTTAATGCCATTGAGTTGTATAAGTTATATATGAATTTTGTATGTCAATCTTTATAAGATACATTGTTTGCAAACATTTTCCCCATTCTATACCTTGCCTTTTCATTTTGTTATTTCCTTCCTTTGCTATATCAAACCCTTTTAGTTTATTTATTTATTTATTTATTTATATATTTATTTATTGTGCTTTTATAGCCCAAGCTTTTGATGTTTTTAATTTTGGCCAAAAACTCACTGCCAAGGCTAATATCAAGGAACTTTTCCTGAATATGTTTTTCTAAGAATTTTATGATATCTGGTCTTTTATTCCTTTTGATCAGATTTTTTTTAAAATATGGTAAAAGGGTCCTTTTTTATACTTTTGCATGTGGAAATCCAGTTTCCCAGGACCATATTGAGGAGACTATAGCTATATTTTCATGGATATTGGTCTATGGCTTTCTACTCTTTTACCCTTACCAATGATATTCCATTTCACCACTTGAGCTAAAGTGTTTCTTTTTCTTTTTTTCTCTTTTGTTTGTACTGGGTATTGAACCCTGGGCACTTTACCACTAAGCTTTATCCCAGACCTTTTATTTTATTTTATTTTTTTGAGAAAGTTGCATAGGACTTCACTAGGTTGCTGAAGCTGGCCTCGAACCAACAATCCTCCTGTCTCAGCCTCCTGAGTTGCTGAGATTACAGACTTGTACTACCATAAGGTGTTTTCTTATCCATCAATTCTACAATTATTCTCACCAAGAATTGTAGGATCCATCATTTCCTTTCCATTTTCACAGCTATAATTTCAGCCCACATTCTAATCCCCTCTGGCAACTCCATGCTGGGTTCATGCATTAAATACCCAAAGCATTTATTAAATAGAAATTGTGAAAATTTGAAATTATGAGTTCTTGTGTAGACAAATTTTTATTTAACAATGAAACAGAAATGTTCTGTAGAGAATAAGAATTATTAGACTACCTGGAGGGCAAGAGTTCAGGATATAACTTCTGATCTATGAAGCATAATTATAGAGCTGTTTATTGAAGCCATATGAATGGATATTTTTCCCCTAGTGAGTAGTGGACTTAACATTTTCCATAGAGTGTAACTTTTTTTAAAAAATGGAAATGAGTTTATAATTACTTTCATCAATATTAGAAAGTACCTTGCTTCAAAATACAGTTAAAGTAATTCAGTGCATTAAAATAACATTTTTTGAGGTACACTTCTTGAGTCTGGCAATAAAACTCTATGTTCAGGCCCAAATAGAACAAAATAAAAAATATTATAAGGTCTTTCTTTAAAAAAATTTTTAAGATCAGAAAGGGCCTCCACATATTTTCTAAAAGTCTTGCAATTCGGAATTTCTATTGTCTTTGGCTCCTGCCTAACCGGTAAACTAGTTACTCTAAATTTTTACATACTTGTGATAGATGCATAACTAGTAAAATAGATCCTGTATTTCATGGGCTATAGTTTATACAGAAACAACTGTGGTACTCCAGGCTGTCTTCATGCCATGGTTGGAAAGGATAACCTTAATACAATTAAGTTGTAGTTTAGTGTGGAAAGGAGATATTAAAACCAATGAAAACACTGCTGACCAATTACTTTGGCTATTTGAGGTAGCAGATCCAACAGATTAAAAAGTGTTGATTTACAGCACAGTATGTACACACAATAGCCTAAGAGGGTTTGACTTTCAGATTAATGAAGCTATAAAGATAAATTGCCACCTACATGCTTTCTTGCTTTTCAAATATGAAATACTTTAAAAACTGAAGTCTAATTATGGACTATAGTTCTCCTGTGAACATTAATAAAAGTTTGACCAAACCTAAATTATGCTTTCCACAACCTTTTTAAAGTCAAATGAAAAAAAACAAACCTCAACCAATTATAGTAACAGTGCTGTGTAGGAGGTTTGCAAATATATGATACATTTTGACAGCTGTTTTTTACTGGAATTCTATCAAGACAATCACTAAAATATTTTGGAGGGCTTACAATGAGAGAATGCTAAATTTGTAGTTGTGCCTTGGCCACTGGAGGCCCCAGAGTTTTAAAGGTTTCTCTAGTTGTTACCATGCTACCAATTCTTGAAGTCAGCAACATTCTGGAGCCCAGATTCCTGTGACGGATGCAAAATACTTTCTTGAAATATAATCTTTCACTGTTCAAAATGTTTATACCATTTATACAACAAAATTTGTCCTTCTGCCATACTTGATCAATATCATAGAAAAATAAGATGTTCAAAGATCATCACTATAAAAATGGATTAAATGATTAGAAAATAATGTTCCCAATTTTAAACAACAGAATGCTGTCAAGATACAGGAAATTATAAATGGAAATGTAGCGTGCTGATCCTTGATTCTGTCATTTTCAAGACCAGTTAGGTGTAGTACAAGTACACTATCCATATGTATATATCTACATTGTTTATCTCAATTTCCCTTTTAATGGTGTTGGTTATTATTGTATGTTTTATATATGTTTCTTTTTTAAAAAATTGGAATAAAGTTAAATCTTACTTAAAATTACCTCTTCTCATTCATCCACCCATCTTCTTACTTTTATTTACTCTAATTTAGTCACCTTTCATTAAATTTGTCATAGAAATAACAGATGTTATTTCTTAGCATCCTTGGACAAAAAGGCATCTCCCCCAACTACCTTAGAGCATCCTCAGGAAGCCCAAGGAAACTGTGGATAATCACTGTGATGTGGCTAGCAGGAAGCCCAGTTTTGCAGAAACATAAATTTCAGGCCATTTTCTTAGTAATTATTTCCAATTATTTGTTACAGCCCTTATGCTAAGCACTTTATAAAACAAGTCCTAATCTATTAAAACTTTAGCTCCAACCTTATTTCAGTTTATCCATTATCATTTCCAGATTCTGGTCTTCACTCTGTAGAAATACCCAACATATAGAACTCTTCCCTCTCTGCTTCTGTTAAAATTGTCCCTTCTACCTGAAAAAAAAAAAAACAAAAAAAAAACGTAAACCCTCTCTAAGGCAGCTTAAGTGTCATTTCCTCCAAGAAGTCCTTTCCCACTTTGTCAAGAAAAGTTATATGTTTCCTTCCAACTCCTTTCTCTTTAGGGTACCGGTGCTCAAATTTCACTGTGCACCAACATCACCCAGAGGGCTTATTAAAACACAGGTTCCTGGGATCCACAACTTGAATTTCTGATTCAGTGGTTCTGGCATGGGCCTTGAGAGTCTCTGTTCCTAGAAGATTCCTAAGGATGCAGATGCTGTTAATCTGGGGATTACACTTAAAGGACCACCATTCTGTATTTTAATTATATGTAGTTTCCCAAACACAACAGTGAGTACTTGGAAGGCAAAGAACTTGGTCTTAACTGTCTTTAAGTGTACCTTTAATACCTGACCATAGTTCCTGTGAATATAGTCAGTGAACAGTCAGTACTGGAAAATAAAAGCTTACATGCAGGCTTGGGGGATAGGTAAAAATAGATGTATAGTCTTAATATATTAGTAACTAGCTGAACTAATGGTGAGATAATTTGTGCAACTGATTTTACCTGCTGAGCCTGTGTTTCCTCATCTTCATCTGGGGATGACAAAGTAGTGACCACATCATGTCTCATTGTTTTGAGAATAATAAACTATATATATATATTTGGTTAGTCCTCCTATGGGATATGTGTGTGTGTGTATGTATACACACGACCATGTAGTAATGACCTCATTGGCCAGCACATCTTAAATTTAGTGATACCTTATTAGAATTATGGATAAATTTTATTGAAAAAATCTCTCTCTTGCATTTGCTAACCATATTAAGTACACAGTTTATACTGGCCACCTTCTATGGGTGGAGGCCAGGACAATCAGGAGGAAGAGAAAAGTGGTTATGTAGGGAGGACAAGAGGACACATTATAGGCCTCTGAAACACAATTTCTGTGGTAGCTGGAAAGTTCTTGTTTATTAAAAGTGGTTTTAGGTTAGACAATATGTTCTTGGATTTTCAAAGCTTTCGCTTTCATTGGAATGGGTAAGCCTTTACATTAAGTGTGGTCGGCTTAACATAAACATCTAATACTTTCTTCGTCTCCTGTATCTGCCTTCTTTGGCACATTGCCAA
The DNA here is from genome assembly GCF_001458135.2 of Marmota marmota marmota. Taxonomy (NCBI): domain Eukaryota; kingdom Metazoa; phylum Chordata; class Mammalia; order Rodentia; family Sciuridae; genus Marmota; species Marmota marmota. The sequence continues at coordinate 4,951,408 of NW_026000119.1, read as the reverse complement.
GTCACTTGAGGGTTGCTGAAGTACAGTTTTTGAATAATGATTAACATGTAGCATGAGGTTATTTTTCCATCTGGAGATTTTACATATGGGCAAACTAAAATATGAGGGCTTCTGGTTATGAAAAGTCTTAAATTCATGGAAATGTAGGTGAATAGCTATTGTCTTCCTAAACATATATAGCTGGCTCTGTGTTTATTCATATTGGATGGGGAATAAGGTGCTTCAGTCTATGAGGTCATAGACTGATGGCCATTGAGGCCATCACAGTCCTGAAAAGTGAGCATACTCCTATGCTAGAGAGACTTAAACAACAAAAAGAAACAGACAGAAGATTTTGGTGATGGACTAGGAAAGAAATAACATGAAGTGTAAAAGGGACTAATTTGGATTTGAACCTAACATTTTCTACTTACTTTAGACAACCTCATTAATATTGGCAAAGTTAATAGCAGTAAAAATTATCTGATATACAATTGCTAGAAACTGATTTTATTAATCTGATAAATCATTCTGTCCCAACCATCCATATAGATAGATGCTCAGTTACTTTCATCATCTGTAAATGAAAAAAATTAAACATTATTGAAATGTACACTGCTTCAGGCTCTTTGACATACATATTGTTCGCATGGCTTATTTTTATCACTACTATAAACAAACAGAAATACCAAATAATAGAGATTTACCCAAGAAAATAATCCTAAGGAAGCAGAGTTCAGACTAATCTCGAATACAAATCTAGAGTGGACAACATCTCACTTATCAAGCATGAAGATCTACTAACCTGTTAATATATTTAAGCTGCCTTCAGAACTGGAAGAAATAACTTTTTTAATAAGCCACGAAGTCTATGGTACATTTTCATAGCATCCTGAACCAAGAGAAATCATCAGCAGCAGAATACTCTGGATACACTGAGGAGAGTTATTTGGTAAAGGTATCATGAATATTATGTGTGACCAAAAAACATTTACTTAATGATGGAATTAGAAATATTTCACATAAAATCCTAAATAGAAATGTGAGTCAGCTTTGCATGCTGTGACCAAAATACTCAAGAAAAACAATTTGGCAGAAAAGTTTGTTTTGGCTCATGGTCCCATAGGTTTATTTCATGGTCAGCCGAATCCATTACTCTGGGTCTGAGGTGAGGCAGAACATCATAGTGGAAGAGCATGGAAAAGAAGATGCTGCTCCATTCATGGTAACCAGGAAGCAGAGAGAGAAAGGGGAAAGGCCACAGGGAAGATAAACCTTTTCTGGGCATGTCCCCAGTGACCCACCTCCTCCAGCCATGCTCCACCTGCCTACAGATGCCCCCCAAACAGTCCATTCAAACTAGGATAGACTAATTAGGTTTCAACTCTCACAATCCAGTCATTTTCCCCCTGAATATTCCTGGATTAACATGGGAGCTTTTGGATGTCACCTCATATCCAAACCATAACAAGCAGAAATGATTTCCATGTTATAATTCAAATGGGGATTTTGAATATGTGCTCATCTATGAACATCAAACTGAGGCTTTGCTATTTACCAGTTATTTAACACCATACATTTCCTTCCCACTCCCCATCCTAAAGAAAAAAGCCCAAAAAACAACAATAACAAAACAACAAAAACAAAAAAACTTCAAGTTTTCTATGACTAGATCTTAAATAACCTGAAAGACACATAAACTTAATTTTAAGTTGAATGTTCTGTTTGCAGATTTCATTGTTATTATTCTACAGAAAAAAGTAAACATGATTTAACAAGTCTCCTTTTTGTGAAATTAAAAGATAAAAATCTCCTATTATGAATGGAATTCTAAGGGGAAAATATTGAAATATGTGGTCTTTGAGGTCAGACAGAATAGATTTAAATCCTAGCTCTCTTATTTTTTGGCTGGGCCATCTTGGGAAAATATTCAATTTTAACCCTCAATCAAAATGATATCAGTGGGGATAATCAGACCTACTTTTAAGGCTAGTAATAAGGATTAAATCAATCCACAAAATGTATTTAGTCTCATTCTTATACACAGGAGGCCCTTAATAATATGTATTAGCAATTACAGTAATTATTGCATTGTAGGACATTCCAGGGAATTAATTATGTTGATAAGATAGAAGAAAACCATTCATGCATGTTAAAGAACCTAACATTGAAATCTGAGAAAGAGTATATCATTGGCAAAGAAGGAGTAGACTTTATTACACTTTTGAATTAAACTCCTAAGCCATGAATAATAAACTACACAAATGAATACAAAAACAGCTCCCAGATATAATGAAAATTTAAACAACCTCTGGAGAAGGTAGAAATGCATTAGAACTCAAAACATTGTGTGAAATCATGATGTTGACATTTGATGCTGTCATTGTAATGATTGCACATTTAAGGCTGGTTTCACTTAAGTGTTATTCTTTCAGTGATCATATGTTCCAGAGAGTACTGATAGACAAATGATCAAAATTAAGTAAACTATACTTGGAATGTCGTTTATTTATATTTGGGCATCAACAAAACCTGTGCACAACACAATGGTTAAATTTGAATTTTGCAGGATCAATATATCAAATCAATGTACAACTTTCTTTTGCAAAATAAGCCAAGTGTTTAAGATAAGAATGTTTCAAATATTCAAATTAAAATGATGAATAGGACAATCACATTTAGTCAATTTTTAGATTTATTCATTTGGAAGGTGTAAGTCATATTTTGAAAAATACAGTGTTTTATTCTTTATGCTAATTTATGAATTCCTACCTTAACAACAAAAAAAAATGGCTAAAGAGAAAAAAAGCATGTTAGACTAAGTCCAACTGAAAGTTTAATCACCTAAACTTTTGTGTATCTTTCACTATACTAGAGGGATTAGTCCTTCCAGAATGCTTTTGTAAAAGTAGAAATGTAGTAAATAAATTTGTTTGTTTTCTGAATATGTAATTAGGGGGCATATTTCTTGTACAATAGCAACCAAAAATACTTTTGAGCTTCAAATATCATCTTCATCATGCTATGTGAATAACAGTATTTGAAACTATGGTTTTTGATAACTTTTTACCTATAATTGGTTATGTACGCCCCAAAGAAAGCATTGTGAACTGAAATGTAAGAGTGACACAAATAAAATAATGAATTCTTCTGGTTGATGGTCAGCAGAAGAAATCAGGACGGGTGAGTCAGTCATGTTCCATCATACCCTGCAGGTTGTTTGAAAATCCTTGTCAACTTCTGTATGCACAGACTCAACCAGAAAGAAAGACAAAAGACAGAAAAACCAGACTGTTGATAAATTTGGAATAGGAAAACCTACCTACAAAGACAGGTGCTTTGAGCTTTCCCAAGAATAGGTTAAGTAAAATCTCAAGTTTGTTTTACCCAAGGCATTGTGTTTTTTCCATGTTCAAGTTCCTGTTAAAGTTCAGTAGAAATATAATCCTTTGTTTTTTAATTCATTAACTAATTCAGGACACCAATGTTTTGCAAGCACTTTTTGATGACAGAGAAACATCTATTTTATTTTGTTTTTGGTCTCTTGAAGGCCATTTATTTTGGTTGTTGAAAGAGGAAGTCACAAATTAGCATGAAGCACAAAACACTCTATATTTTCAAAACATAATTTAAACCTTTAAAATGAATTTCTCTGAAAATTGTCTATATGTGATTGTTGCTGTAATTTTAATTTAAAAAATTAAACATGCATAGCTCAAACACCTGGCTTAATTTACAAAAGAAAGCATCCATGCAGGGATTACAGAGATGGAAAGAGGGAGTAATAACTAGTTTTTCAATAGATTTTTGAGAGCAATGTGACAGAGGTTTTAGAACACTTAGGCTTATTCATTTTACAGCCTGGCTTTACTCAAAATACATATTTTTAGAAGCAAGTGAATGCTTTGAGTTGTGGTATATGTGATTATCTTATTGTTTATTTTTCACTTGTTATTTTCATTCTATCATATTTCATCTTAAAAGAATAATAGAATTATGTATTCTCCAATCCATGCCTTTAATGATTTCCTTATTAGCTGCCATGATCTGTTTCATTAGAGGTCATCCAGAGCATGCTAGACATTCCCTCCGCCATCTTAGAAGCTCCCAGATGCACATCACTCTTTCTGCCATCCAAAATAGTCTTTAATATTTGAAACCTTCACATAGAAGACATGCTGGGAAAACTATCAGTATTTGAAATAAGCCCCATCATGACTTCTTTTCATTTTATTTCCCTAAGTACAATCTGAAAAAGATTGTTCTTTCCCTTAGCCATTCTATAGTTTAAGCATTCAGTGTCCATTTAATTATTTGAATTTCCTAAGTTCAGAAAAATAGTATCATTAAAAACTACAATATGTAAGAAACTGAATTCTATAATTATGGTACATACTTGTATTAATTTAAATCATTTCTTCATACTAATATTTTTCACTAACCTTAGAATGTGGAAACATCTGTATTTTATTGACAAAAAAGTTATATGGCAAGAGAGCTGAAATAAAGTATATATTTTGAAAAGAAGTGTAAATGGTATGCAACAGAATAAATAAGGATTTAATTCAACCTATTTTATATTCTGCATGTTAGAATTTAAATAAAGTTTTCAAATTCACATATCTAAGCAGTGATAGACACACAATTTATATCAAATCTATTTGACTCAAAATCCCATTTAAATTTTTTTATTCTTCAAATATTTATTAAGTATATCTAGAGTCTATGGGGAAATTCACAGCCTGTTATGGGATATAAGTGTATACCATTGATTATAATTCACTAAGGAAAATTATTGAAAAAAAAAAAAAAATATATATATATATATATATATATA
>NW_026000119.1:4904676-4946569 GCF_001458135.2 Marmota marmota marmota | reverse complement strand
TATATATCATGAGTTGAAAAAAAAATCAAGGGGGGGTGGGTCAATGATGTCTGCATGGACCAGAGAAATAGTCACAAAGAAAACAATTGAAATCAGGATTTTGCCTTGGAAATTAAAAATTGAAAAGATGTCTCTCAAAGAAACCAAGGTGTTTAGAAGTCTGAATGTGTACAAGAGCTTCCCAGTCTGAACTGCATAGCAGATACCAGACAGATTCTCTCAAGCTGGACCATAGGTTCATCCAAAGCCCAGTTAAGAGGCTGAAGAAGTAGATGAAAACTAAAGCAAGAGAAAAACTGCATCTTTTTTTCTACAGTCAGCCCCATCCTGTGGAAATATAAGGCCAGTTACTTAATGCAGTTTTAAATTGTCTAGTAGCCATAGTAGAAAAAAACAGTAAAATTAATTTTAGTAACATTTAGCATATAGAATACAATATACTACATTCATAAACAATAACATAAAATATATTTTTAATTCAATATTTTTAAAATATTACATTTTTTCCAATTTTTATTGAGGTAAAATACACATAGCATGAACTTGCCATCTTAGCTATTTTTAAGTATTTGTAATGCTATAAAAAATACCACTGACTGGGTGATTTATAAAGAGGAGAAACTTTGGATGATTTATAAAGAGGAGAAATTCATTTCTTTAATAGTTATTGAAGCTGGGCATTCCAAGGTCAAGGCACCAGCATTTGGTGTCTGGTGAGGGCTGTCTTACTGTATCCTCATACAGTGGAAAGGATGGAAAGGCAAAAATAGCAGCAGGGTGTCTTCCCACACAGTGGAAGGGTAGCAGGATAAAAGGGCCAAACCCTGTGTGAAGCTTATTTTACACAACTTTTAATCTCACTGAGGAACAAGGTGGCCTCATGACCTACCTATAACCTTCTAAAGCCCTACCTCTTAACACTACTACATTGGATATTGTTTCAACATATTATAGTACATGTTTAGACCATAACAAGTGGACTTAAATACATTCATATTTTTATGCAACCATTACCATCATCCACCTTCACAACTCACTTAATGTAAAACTGCAGTTCTATATTCAGCAATAATTGCTCATTCTTTTCTCCCTTAGCCAATGGCAATCGCTGTTCTACTTACCTTCTCTCTGATTTTCAATCCTCTACATACCTTATATAAGTGGAATAATATAGTATATTTGTCTTTTTTGTGACAGGCTTATTTTGCTTACCAGTAATATCCTCAGAGTCCACCCATGTTGTAGCATATGTCAGAATTTTCCACCTTTTTAATCCATTGTATGGATATATCATATTTTGCTTATTTATTCATTCTTCAATGATACTTGAGTTGCTTCTACCTATTTTTTATTATGAATAATGATAGTTTAAACATGGGTGTACAAAAACCTCTTCAAGACCATGTTTTCCATAATTAATGCCCTTCTTTGTCTCATATCAAGAATTTTTTATTTAGAGTCCATTGTGTCTGATATTACTACAACTACCTCTGCTCTTTTGGTTACTATTTGCATAAAATATCTCCTTCCTTTCACTGTTAATCTATTTGTGTCTTTGTATCTAAAAGGAATATCTTTAGAAAGCAGTTAGAGCATGTGTTTTATCTATTCTTCCAATCTCTATATTTTGATTGGAGAGTTTAATTCATTTACATTGAGTGACAACGAGTACTTATTTATATAATTTTTCTATTTGGTTTTGTATATCTGGCATTTCTAGATTTATGCCCTCCATTTTCTACATTATTGTCTCTAAAATTATTTTTAAATGATGAAGAATGACAAACCAAAATTAACAATAATTCTAGCTTTTAGACTAATATTTTAATGCATTTGTCTCTTAAATCACATGGAATACAAAATAGAGTTATAAAACATTCTTTACAATAATATTAGTCTTTGTAATAGCCCACGTATTTTACCTTTATTGAGAGCTTTATTTCTTTACAAAATTTCAAATCCCTACCTAACATACTTTTGTTTGACCAGGCAGAATTCTCTTCAACATTTCTTGCAAGCCATACCCCATGGTAATCTCACTGCTTTTGTAAATGTCTTAATTTATCCCTCACTGTTGAAGGACAGTTTTTCTAGACTTAAGATAGTTGATATCTTAAGATAGTTTTTCTAGACTTAAGATATCTTAGTTGATAGGTTGTTTTTTCTTTTATCTCTTTGAATATACTGGCCCACTGCCTTGTGGAATCCAAAATTTCTCATGAAAAATTTGCTTACTGTCTTATTGAGCATCCTTTATACGATACAAGTTGTTTTTCCAGCTTTTAAGATTCCCTCTGCCTTTGTTTTAAGATATATGATTAATATGTGTCTTGATGTATATCTCTTTTGAGTTCAACTTACTTTAAATTCTTGAGGTTCTTGAATGTTTATACTGATGTCTGTCATCAAATTTTTGAGTTTGCAGCCATTATTTCCCTTTTTCTGTTTATTTTTCTTATCATCTTAATACTTTCTTTGTTTTGTTTTTTAAATACACGACAGCAGTGGAAAGCATTACAATTCTTATTACATATATAGGGCAACAGCTAAACTGCAGAGCTGACCAACCTTGATGTCCTTCAGTGGATGAATGGATAAAAAAAAATGTGATATATATACACAGTGGAATTTTGCTCCATATTAAAAAAGAACAAAACCATGACATTTGCAGGTAAATGGATGGCGTTGGAGAAGATAATGCTAAGTAAAGTCAACCAATCCCCCCAAAACAAATGCCAAATGTTTTCTCTGATATAAGGAGATTGACTCATAGTGGGGTAGGGAGGGAGAGCATGGGAGGAGTAGATGAATTCTAGATAGGGAAGAGGGGTGGGAGGGAAAGGGAGTGGGCAGGGGATTAACAAGGATGGTAGAATGTTATGGACATCATTATACAAAGTACATGTATGAAGACTTGAATTGAGTGTCAACATACTTTATATACAAACAGATATGAAAAATTTTGGTATATATGTGTATTAAGAATTGTAATGCAGAAAAACAGAGTACCTGTGTATAAAGGCATAAATTGGTGTGAACATACTTTATATACAGAGATATGAAAAAAACGCAGCCCTTATTTCCTTGAATAATCTCTGCTGCCTCTTTCTTTCCTTCTTTTGACATTCCTACAATATATAAATTGGCACGCTTGATGGTGCCTCAAAGGTCTCTTAAGCTCTGTTCACTTTTCTTAATCTTTTTTCTTTTCCTCAGATTTGATAATTTCGATTTTCCTGTCTTCAAATACACTGAATCTTTTTTTGTTTACATATATCTTTGAATCCCTCTAATGCATTTATTATTTCAGTTATATTTTTATGCTGTCGAATTTCATTTTGGTTCTTTTTTAGTTTTTTTTTTCCCTCTCTTAACTGATATTTACATCTTACTAAGGCCTTATTTTGCTAACTGCACATCTTTAGTTCTCTGAGCATCTTGAGAGTTATTCTAAAGAATCTTATCCAGCAGATCTGGCTCCAAGTCTCTCTTATTGACAGTTTCTGCTGATTTGTTCTGTTTTCCTTCTAGTGTTCCATACTTTTCTGTTTCTTTGTATTCATTGTGATGCTGTTGTTGAAAACCTGACATTTGAATCTACCACTGTATTAACTCTGGAAATTAGGATTTTTCCCCTTCCTTAGGGTTTGCTGTTTTTATTATTGTTTGGTTTTATTGTTTTGGCTTCTTTTTACTGTTATCTCTGTGTCAAGGATCAGTTTGAGATATAAACTCCAAGTCTTCTTATATTTTTTGTGTATCTTTCCCTTTCTCTATGTATACACAGTCACTTTCTAATTCTTCCCAAATATGCAGTTGCTTTAAAATGTCCAAGTCCTTGTTATCTGGCTCACAAAAAAGGGGAAAAGAGAAAAATGAAAGGGAAAAGAGGATTAGTACTAGCCCTTTAAGTCTCCTGGAATTCAGATAAGCAGGTGGGGTAACAACAAGGACCACCCACCTCTTTGTCTGGACCTGTGATCAAAACCAGCAATCAGGGTCAGAGCAGAGTTTCCTAACATTTGTAGGATAATATCCTCTTTGCCCACTCTGGTTGTGTTGAGTTGCAAACAGGTTACATTAGGAATATATGCATAGTTGACTGGCTGGCCAGGTTAGGAGCTGGCAATTGGTAACTGTTACTGTGCTGAAATTCTTCACATGGTAAATTCTAGCCTTAAATTGACTCTAGAATTCCAAAATAGTTATGACAATGGATTCTACCAGGGAAATTTTTTCTAGTGGGAGTTTTATGATGCTTCTTGCTCTGCCATCTCTTCAGAATCTTCTCAAAATGTTATAATTTTAACATATAATTAAAATAAGAATTATTAATGACATGTTTTGTATTTTTCATATCAGGTTGTCAACAACGCATGTGTGTTTTATGTTTATAGCACACCATAAGTAGGACTAGTCATATAATGAAGTACTCAGTAGCCACATGGAGTTAGTGGCTACCATATTGATTCTACTAAAGATGTGAAAATATACTTTAAGCAAGGCAATGGTAGGACCCATTTTGTGTCACTGTGATGGCAGTTTGAAAGATGAAATGAAAATGAGTAGTTTGGGGTGAATAAACTGGCTGAGAGGCTATTGAAGTAGTCCACGGAATGATGAGAAGGGTTTGCACTTAAGTGGTTATTGTGGACATGCCATTGAGACATGGTAGAGCTGAATGGACATTATTGGCCAATATGAAGTGTTTATGAGGTAGCAGGAGATCCCACGAATCATGTCTGCTTTTAGATAGGCAAGTTCATGGTTGACTGTCTAAAGAACCCAAACTTGAAATTTAAAGGTAGGAGAATTAGTTTTTATTGGACTTCTCTAGGATTGAAATAGAGATATTCATGGTTAAATGTGTGAGTATGGAACAAGCAATAGTGCAGCAAATTAAAGAGAGTCATTAATGAAAGGTGATATGAGAAACCTTGGGAATAAATAAAATCATTCACGAAAGATACATAAAGTGAGATGAAATGAGGATTAGGAATGGTCCTCATAGAACATCAACATTAGGTGAACAGAGCAAGAGAGCCAAATGAGTAGACCATCACAGGGTTAAGTAGGAGAGTGGGCAGCCCCAAATTCTCAGTTTCAGTTAATAGCATCTCCATTAACCAGTTCCCCAAAGAAGAAGTTTGAGAGGCATCTCCAACTTCCTTTTCAATCACTTCCCACATTTATTCTCATCAAGTCCTGGATGTTCTGCCTTTAAAACTCATCATAACTCCTTTCTCTTTCCCAGATTCCATTGCTTTAGTTCAGGCCTCTTCACTGCTCACTGGGAAACTGAGTGATCCTGCTTCTTCTCTGGACTAACTTCAGAGTTCCTTCCACATTGCTGCCAAAGCAGTCTCTTCCCTGCCTTCATCCCTATCTCTTCTTTTATAATTCCCCTCTAGTCCATTCACTCTAAACAACTGAAACTGCCTATGTATCCTCAGACAGGTTGAAGGACTTCATGCTTCCTGATCTACAATAGGCTGCTTCTCCCATCTGAAGATCTTCCCTTTCACTCATTCATTTGTTCAATAATATCTATTAAACATTTACCACCACCAGGGAATAAGATAAGAATTAGAAAATTAAAAGCCCAGCAGAGGAACACAAATAAATGTAGTAAGTGCAAAGATGTTTCTTTGTATCTATAGCATTTGTACCAGGCTAGGTATAGAAAATTTGCTGAACTTTTTCTTTTTTTTTTTTTTCTTTTATACTTTCCAATCTATTAGTGGGATAAGTAGTAATTTTAAGGGAATATTTTTAGAGTAATAGTATATACCACTTTTTCAAATTATTTATTTGTTCTAATTAGGTATATATGACAGAATGCATTTCAATTCATTGTACACAAATGGAGCACAACTTTTCATTTTTCTGGTTTTGTAAGATGTAGGGTCACACCATATGTACAGTCATACATGTACCTAGGTAATGACGTCCATGTCATTCCACCATCTTTCCTGCCCCCATGCTCCCTCCTTTCTCCTCCTTCCCCTTTGCCCAAACTTTCTCCATTCTTCCCATGCCCCTCTCCCATTATGGATCAGCATTCACCTAACAGAGAGAGCATTTGGCCTTGGGTTTTGGGGGATTATCTTACTTCGATTAGCATGATATTCTCCAACTCCATCCATTTGCCTGCAAATGCCATAATTTTATTCTCTTTTAATGCTGAATAATATCCCATTGTGTATATATACCACAGTTTCTTTATCCATTCATCTATTGAAGGGTTGGTTCCAGTTTAGTTATTGTGAATTGTGCTGCTAAAAACATTTATGTGGCTGCATCACTATAGTATGCTAATTATAAGTCCTTTGGGTTAAAGACCTAGGAGTGGGCTAGCTGGGTCAAATGGTGGTTTCATTCCAAGTTTTCTAAGGAATCTCCATACTGCTTTCCAGAGTGTTTGAACCAATTTGCAGTGTCACCAGCAATTAGTATACACCATTTAGTGAGTATAAAAGAGGCAATATATATTGTCAGTATATTAGCAAATGTGTTGAACTTTTAAAAAAATTACTTTATTTTTGCCATATAATTACATGGACTTATGTTGGGTTTGTGAAATTTTCTCATAGGTGGTATATAAATTTATCATATAATCATTGCTTGCTTCATTCTCATCCACTCTATATATTATTTCTGCTGATTTTTCCCCTCTTATATGTTCATTATCTTTCTTTAGTGGCACAACTTCTCTTTACATTTGAACAATAGTATCTTGGAGTTCTATTAAATTACAGATGACCTTGGCAAATTGAATACAGACAAAATTATAGGAGATATGAGTGTAAAGTAATTATAGCTGTCATGTTAGAGGGTTTATAGTATTATCACTTCATCTGACACTAATCCCATTGTTACATTTTATGAATGAGAGAACTAAGCACTAGGCGCCAGGACTGTCCATTTTTTCCTTATTGAAATTCCCATTTATTGACAACATAGGCATAAAATAGGTACAATATTTAGTGTGTATACATATATATATATATATATATATATATATATATATATAATATTAGGATATATACACATATATGAAATAAGTTTTGAGAATTGAATCTATTAAAAAAATATTTGAGAAGGATAAAAGTAATGTTTTTAAATTTTAAGTATTCTGAGAATAGAATCCTTCTTATCACACATTCTTTAATAGAAAGAAACCACAGATTTTCAGAGGAAAGTGAAATAATGAGGATCATTCCACTGAATTATATGCTTCATGAATGTAGGAACTGATTTTTCTTCATTCAAAAAATAAAAAACTTTTGAAATTAAAGCCAAAACATATTTAGAAAATAAAGTAGCAACTAACTTTTAAAATACCTATTCAGGGAATATTAGTAATGATAAAGACTCTGGTAGAATAGAGATATATGATAAATTTGGAATTAAGAATCCTATAATACACTATGGCAGAATTATACTGAGTAATATAATAATGAGTTGGATATGAGAAGAATGTATTAAAAAGCCACTCAATAGCAACTAAGAGACAATCTGAACTCAATGTTTTCTATACATCTTTAAAATAAATAATATTCATGCTAATTGGTTTCATAATTAGAAAATTGCAAATTTATGTATATCACTCATTGATAAGCATGGTACATATGTTGTCATTTATCGTTAAGTCCCAATGAAGAGATTTAACCATAATTCCTCATATTATTCATCTGTTAACAATCTTCAGAAGAAGACACTTAGTTTGCTTTTCTAAATTCATGTTACTAAACATCACAGCTTGCTTTTCTAAATTCATGTTACTAAATATCAATCTATTAGATATTTAATAAGTACCTACTTTGTGACAGATCCTGTGCTAGGATCTATATTTATAAGGCATCCTGGAGGAATGTGATAATCAAATACAGAACCAAACTACAAATAGAAAACAAGTCTATAAGGAAATTGCAAAGAGATTCATTTGGCAAATATTTTTTAACTCAGACTTTGAGCAGTCACTGTTATCAAGATATATCACAAAAGATGCATTATGTATTTATTCAGCTTTTTCACCGCGGTGACTAAAAGACCCAACCAGAACAACTGTAAAGGAGGAAAAGTTTATTTAAGGGCTTATGATTTCAGAATCTCAGTCCATATGTACCAAGCTTATTCCCCGGGGTCCTGGGTGAGGTAGAATATCATGGAGAAAAAGTGTTGCAGAGGATAGCAGGTCACATGATGATCAAGAAGCAGAGAGAGAGGTCTCTACTTGTCAAATACAATTATATACACCAAAGCCACAACCCAATTCCCACCTCCCCCAGCCACACCCTACCACTTCAGTTACTACTCAGCTAATTCACTGATTGGGTTAAGACACTTAACCAATCCAAACCCAGTCATTTCTCCTCTGAACCTTCTTGCATTGTCTCACACGTGAGCTGTTAGGGGACACCTCACATCCAAATCATAACAGGTTACAAACAAACCCAGCAAAAATTATTATTCTGGTGAGTTATCCTTCAGTCCCATTGTACCTTCCATGAAGACATCATTAATCCCAGTGATTTAGTACTAAGAGTCAATGAACATATCAAAGTGTTTAGGGTGGACTTTGAAGGATGAACTAGAATTTGCTGGGTCATCCAGGAGTTGCTGGACATCACCATGGAAATGGCAGCCTTTCTAAAAGCATTGAAGTAGTGGTGTGCCACAGTACCTGCTTACACACAACACTCCTTTCCTCTTAGATGGTAAGAAATTGAAGAATTCTAAATTCTGTTAAACACAGTCCATACTCTAGGATGTATCTTGTTAATTGTTAACCATCTGAAGATGTTAGTTTTTCTGTTAATAATTAGAAAAGCAGAGGCCCAATTATTTTATGTATGCTTTGAAAATGAGAAAGAATTACCTTTAGACTAATTCATGAGGTGAATTAGTGTCTGTTGAAGGATGGTGATTTATAAAGTTGAAACAAATGCTGCTTCTCTTAGAAGCAAATTATCTACCTGCAATGAGTTCTGCACTTTAAAGAGATGATTTCTTTTCTTTAAAATACATAAACTTATTTGGAAAGAAAGGTAATTTTAAGAAAGGGGTAAATAAGTACAATATATTTTGACACTCCTTTTCATCTAATAAAGGCAAATACTTCAAATATGTTTTTTTAAAAGGAAAGTATATGTTACAAATGTGAAACCATCTCATGAATCAAAACATAGGAATAAATCATAATTCTTAGGGTTATTTTGTATGAAAAATTAATACATCTTCCAGGTGTGAAATAATTAACATATTGCACTATGCAATGCCTTACACATTTTTTTACTGTTTTATCACAATGAAGCAGCAGAAAATGATTAGAAACTATTAAAGGGCATTTATTTAATGCTTTAAAAAGTTCATTGACAAAAAGCAATATGTAAAAATGTGCCGATTTTTAATAAATAAGCTTTAGTAAGAAAATATACTCTTCAAACTTGTCCTTCAGTAAAGATCCTGGCACCTTTCAACCCTAAGTTATGGCATGGTGTCCAAGAAAAATGCTATTTTTTTTCTCTAACTAGTTTTTGAAAAAGAGCTTTCACATTGAATAAACATGATGAAAAGCATTCATATAAAACATTTGCGATAGTAGTTTACTACATTCCCCTGACCGATGACATTTTTCACCCATTTTAAAATTCTCTTACTAGGGAGCCTCAGTTCATTAATAATCTGTAGTTAAAATAAAAACATGATGGTGGACAAAGATGGCAGTCAGACTCTGTGACCTCCCAGAAGGCAGGGTTTGGCTTCAGGTCTTAGATACCTTGAATATCATTACCTTTTCCTTTGTAACATTCTTCCAGTCTCACAAGCAGTTAGGGCCCGATGCTGCTCCCAGGCTTCTCCAGTCTTCCCGGGCCCACTCAGCCCTTCACATACTGTCCCAAGCATGCTTAGATCAGTCATGTGCAGCCTAAAGCCCAGAGGCCAGAGTATAGTCTAGAATTTCAGTTCTGAATAAGAGATTAGAAAGCTTCCTTTATGTTCCTCCTTTTCAAACATTGAAATATCAAATTTCACATATTCAAAAACTTCATGACTAAAAAGAGACTCATCAACATTTCCTTTTCAATAACTACAATATCAAAGTTACTGCCTGAGTTGTCTTTTAAGTGGAAGTCCCTTATGACCTTTTAGGTTTCAGGTTATATGTACTATTTTTTTCATGCAAATAATCTTCAAATTTCTGTAATAATAAACACGATTACTCTTATAATCAGGAAAAATAATAAAACTATTTTCATTTGGAAAGAAAACAAATGAAAATAAATAGCAACAATCCATTTTAAGGTATATATAATGGACTAGGGCAGGAAGGTGTAAGGGGACCTAATTAATTGCAAAGATTAATTACTAAAATTTTTAAAGTAACTGCATGCTGGTATCACATATAGAGAAAACTAAGAAGAAAATCCGCCCACAGACTGTGAGCAACTTAAAAACAGTTAGTGTTAGTAAGGGAAACAAAGGGGGAAATTGCATTTTCTTTCATGAGATACAACTTTAAAAAATGTTATACATAAGTTAAAGAATTTCCTGTGTAAACATTCAGAAGTCCATAAAATTAATATTTTTTATTTTGCTTCCAAAACAATAAACCCTGAGTTAAACCAATTAATTTATCTGTTAAAGTTTTCTAGGATATATATGTTGATTATGACAAAACCATATCTGTTCAGAATTCTTTTTGTTACTAATCAGACTTCTATTTGAAGGAGGAATTTGGCATTCATAGATGATAATATGCTGCTACCCTGGCTGACCTCTGTGAGAATATTTGCATGCAGTAACAGTATTAGTCTAACCTGAAATATCAAACACAGTGTGTGACATAGGTCTATATTTTCAGTTATTTTCCAATAGAATAGGAGCTATGTTCCTATATTTCAACATAATGAAATGTTGAACTTAATTTTATATTCAAATATAACCTCCAAAATGCTCTAAAATAACATTCTAAATTTTGATGTGCAGGGAATTTACTGAATTGATCAAATAGAGGTCTTTGATTTCAGTATATGTTACATGGTCAGCCATAAAGCATTTTAATGGAGTATATATAGTGATCTTTTCTGCCTTTTCATAAAATAAGCATTTCAAAAGTTTCTAACCTGCTACTCCATGTGCTGCACATGTTAGACATTAACTAATGTGATTTTTCAAGCATCTCTTACATGTGACACATTTAGGACTAAATGCTTTCGAGGGTCTTGATTCTGAGAGCCGTAATTATAGGTTACAGCCTATTCTCCCTTTTTATTTGTGGTTCAGTTTTAATGTGGTCATGGTACATAGTCACATGATTTACAATCAGATGAACTAACCACTGACTTATGCCTCACATAAGCATTATAAATTCATATGCATACCTTCCAGATGCAAGGAAAATGCAGAGACCTTTTCATAATGGATTATTCAGACCATTTTGAGTAGGGAGAAACCAGTCCAAAGCAAAAACAGCTTTTACATATGGCATCCATTGCTGTAACATTATTTTGCAGAAAATACTCAGATGAAGCAAAGATGTCCTTGACAAAGAAAAAAAAAAGCCAACAAACTATTTATAGCTGTAGCTGTCAAATTTAGAGTAAACCTTTTGCCTCTAACCACATTTGCTGCAGAATTCTTGCTAATTGCAGGCTACTCCTGCTTTGCATGGAGACATCTGTACTGTGGCACACCCTATAATTATACAGGAAGGGATCACTCATGATTTGGTTGATAGTGTATTATAGCTAAATCCTTTGGGTGGGAACAGGAGAATTGCATTGTTTTAATCTAGGGGACAAATAGGAAAATTGGAAAATTGTCCTAGGAAGTAAAATTGTCCACACAATAAACCATGCAAGTGTTCTATGATAACACTTCAAACTCTTTCCTGTTTAGAAAGATCTTTAAAAAATGAAAAAGAAATGGAAAGAGGGAAGAAGGATCTCACACAGGCAGGATTAATCCCTCAAGCACATGTTTGAGATGAGTCATAATCACCACTACCCTACAGCAGGCTGTCCTGATGATTTGTGGAAATAACATTCTAGTTCAAAGGTCTAACACTGCATCAAAATCCCCTTCTTCAGTCAATCCTAACACTAGGATTGGCTCAATCTTCCCTAGCCAGTTCCCATTGTGCTATGCATATACTCAAAATTTTCAGTGACTCTCACCCTTTACAGAATATGAACCAGCTCCCCTCAATTAATTTTCAAAAACATCCCAAACTGTTGCCACCTTCTCTTCTCCCTGTATCCCTTCCTATTGTGCTACATCAACAATTTTTGGAATTTTCCCTGGCCTTCTGAGTTCTGATTGTTTGGGTTTTAGGTCCAAAGCATCAATTACAAGATATATGATTGGGGCTAAGCATCTTAATAACTCCAAGGCTTGATACTTTCACCTACGAAGTGGGACTTATCATAGCATCCACATGTTAGGGTTTTTGGAGAAATTTTAATATAATAACACACATAAAACACTTATAACAGTGTCTGACTCTCACTGTAGTTTTCACATTTTTTTAATTACCTACCCTTCCCTGAAGGAATTTAATCAGGGTTCTCTGCCCAGGTGAGCATTATCCTACCCATCTGCAGTGGGTTAAATAGTGCCCCCATCCCCACATTTCCTGTTGGTGCTAAACCTCAGAATGCAGCCTTATTTGGAAACAGGATCTTTGCACATGTGATGAATTAAGAAACTTGAGACGAAATTATCTTGGATCTACAGCAGGTCCTAAATCCACTAACTGTTACCCTTCTAAGAAGAAGAGAGAATGAGAGTCAAGAGACAATGACAACGTGAAGCTGGAAGCAGAGATTGCCATGTCACATCTACAAACCACGGAATGCCAAGGCTTTCCAGCAACCAGAACCTGAGAGAAAAGCATGGAAAAATTTCTCATGTAATCTCCCAGAGACAACTAGCCCTACCACTTTATTTCAGGCTATTGGCCTCCAGAACTATGAGACAACACATTTCTGTTGTTGTTTTAAAAACACCCAATTTGTGTTCATTTGTCATTGCAGCCTCAGGAAGCTAATATATAAGCATCATCCTATCCATCTTTCAAAACTCATTTCAGTTTCCACCTGTGTAGTGAAACCTTCATGATTAAATCATTTCAGCCTGAAACAAATGCTCCATGCTCTGAACCTTCACTGAAATGTGCCAGTTGCCCCACTTGTTTGGTTCTTAACCTTCTTGTCCTGTTGCACATGGACATATGTCTTATCTCTACAGCAAGAATATATTCTTTGTATGTATGTAACCTCATAACCTTTTTATACTCTACAATGACTTCAGTACTAATATGATAATTGATTTAATCTAAACCACTTCTGAACTTTAGAAATAATGTGATTCTTTATATTTGTACAGAACTCTAAAAAAAGTCATAAAAACAAGTTACTTAAGTTGCAGTACTCTTTAACCAAGATATTTCTAATATGCAAATTAAGTTATATTTTTTAAATGACAAAACTTTCTTTGTGATCTCGTTTCAATGACACCTAGAAGCATATGTATCCAATATCCATTGCAAAAATATGTTCCCCAAACAAAAGCACATGTTATATGTAATATGTGAGCATCATAATGTAGCCATCCCTTAAAACGTGATTTAGTTGTATAAACTGTGATCAGCTGTGGTAATAACTTGCTTCTCACATTAGGTTTTCATTTATTAGATGAAAATGTTTCCATGCTTCAAAGCCTGTCACCCGAATTTCCCACTTACTTAATATGGCAGGTGTATTGGTGAATGTTTCACTTAGTTGTTAATAATTAATGCTTTGAGGATGGTGGCCAAGGATGTAGGTTTGATCTCTGATGGTCTGGTTAATTTTACTCTGTTTCATAGCTACAGACCGTCCCTTTTACCACAGCTGGCTGACTCAGATATATCTGTGGTCACTCAGAGAAGTGACCTTTCAGTACTGGGTCAGATGTGTCTACTCTGCATCCAAAGGCCAGTGAGTCAAGATGCTGCATGGCCAGAGAGTTAGTTGTAAAGGACTTCAAAGACTGAAGATAAGGCATCTTATGCTTGAGGCTTTGGAGATTAATCTTGGTGTAAACTGATGGCCCAGAGCCACAAATGGATGGAAAGGAGAGCAGATGAAAGAAGTTTAGTGAAACACACATGGGGAGGAATTCAGAAGGAAACCGGGAATAGTACAAATTGGGAATAAAATGAGAACATTAGGAAGGTGATAAATGTACTAAAATATAATATAGGAAGAGATGTGAGCTTTAGGAAGGATTCAAAATAAAGGGAAACTAAAATACAAAATGATCATGTAAGAAGGAATTAAAATAGCAGCCACAAAGTTTCAACAGTAGAAGATGAAATCTTTTAATGAGACAGAGAGGAACATATTCACACATGATAAATTTCAAAAACTTAAGTTTGTGAAAATAGTGAAGAGTGTATGTCTGATTGGTGCCCACTAAGGTAAGGTGACCAGTGAGTCACAATTGGAATGCTCTGTCTTACAGTTGGCTTGAAGTTTCATCAGCTCTGATGTGCCAGAGATTCCTTGGCAGACACAGTCCCCATCTCTCATGAGACCTCAGTGTGGGTGGGCACACTGGACTATTGCACTATTAAAGTACAGGGGGACCAATGTTTCAGTAGGAGTTTGTATGTGGAGGGTTAACATTCTAAGAAAGTCCCCTCCCTCATCTTGGGATTGTATAAGGAAAGCTTCTCAGATGAAATGCCATTTAAAATGAAGACGGAATCTCTAAAAACAGTGGAAGCACTGGATATGCCATTAGAAATATCTGTCATTAATTCCATTTATTTGTTTCAGAAGTATTTATTGAACCATCTGTTATTTTCAAGGCCACTGAAAACCTTTCCAACTTTATAATCTAACCTGACCCTTGAAGCCAAGTGTAGACAACAAGTGTGGCCAAATTAGCACGAATTGCTTTCCAGCTGATAAGAATGTTCACTTAGGAAAAATCGGGCATTCAAACTACAAATGGATTGGCTAAATAGGAAATAACTTTACTTGATCATAATTTTCATACATGATTTTCAGATTACTTTGCCGCAGTCCGGCTGCAGCAAAATAACCGGGGGGTGACGAATAACTTGTGTACTTGATACAGCAGGAGTAGGAGCCGTTTATTGCAGGACAGGAGCAGTATTTATACATTCCACACAGCTTATCTAATTAACATAAACTAGATACAGCAGTCAACCAATCAGGAATCTCCACACTTAATGGCTCGCTTTTGTTACTTCTCAAACCACTCCCTCTGGCATTTTGCCAGGCACCATCCAGACTTGTTTACGAACTCTAACATTCCCCTGGCAAAATGCCAGGTGTTATTTTGACTTGTTTACAGACTCTAACATTACTTGGTCCCAAAGCATGGCTAAAATACAATTGAGATTGCTACATTACTTACTTGCAGTACATGTTGATTTCATATTGCACATTTTGAGTCTAATGATATTACTAAATATAGATAGACATATTATTGAAGTCTGGACATTTCTGTAAGAGAAATACCAAGTTTAGAAGCAATATTCTATCACTCAACAATTGGATTTATGAAAGGCAAATTTCTAAGAACAAAGGAATTTTTCTGGAACTTAGATATTCTTAAATCTCTATTATATTCCATAAGGAATTTTTGCTAAAATCAAGCAGAATTGTATAAAGGAAATTAAACAATGGGTCAAAGTAATTTCCTAATTCCCTATATTTATTTACTGAAAGGACATCTTTTTCTGTCAACCCATATATAATGATTAGAGGTAGATATATTTTCAACTTAGGAAGGTTTTAGTGCTTATGAATAAGAAGTACAACTCATCAACTGTATCTTACTGAATAAGAGAGAACTTATCTAATAGAAGCCTTTGATTTAATTCATATGTTTAATGCATAAGTTTAGAAAATTAGTTCATTTAAATATCTAAATTTTTAGGAAAAAAATATATGTGAGTAGCAATAATAATTACAAGACAAACCAAAATAATGCCATTCAATTATTGGCAAAAGTTTAAATGTAGACTTGATACCAAATCTCAATGTAGTCAAAAATTTGGTATGATTTCCTACCAAAAAAGGAAAATAGAATCTCAGCAAATTTTTAAGGACTGTTTTAAAAGTCCTTAGCTTATTGTGAAACCAGATTGATCAATTTATCTGAATTTATTATTGTTGCTAAGAGAGGCTACATTGGATTTTTTTCTTTACCAACTAATAACTTATGTTTTAAAAAGTTAGTGTACCTTATTCTTTCTACTCTAACCTGCTCTGATTATTTATGTTAGCTAATCCTCAAAAGTATTGGAATGTTTTATTTAGCACAATAGTTTTTCTTTTTATGTTTCTGTCATTGCTGTTTCCCAAAACTCTGAGAAGAACATGACTTCTTAAAGCTTTGGAAAGTGTGTTTGAACAGGTTGAACTCCATTACACTTCATCACTTCCCTCCAAAAGTGGGCTAATTACATCCTTTCCCTTTAAAATATTTGTCGAGATGTTCACACGTGTTACTCAGCAACCCCAAAACTTGTTAAAAGCATGTGCCTATTTTTGTGCTCTGGAAGTGTACATGATGCTAGCAATTGGTATCAAAGACAGATGGACATGAATGTCATTGTGTTATTAGTAAAACCATAAGAAAGGCACTTTTTCCATGTTTTTAGTGGATTTTGAAGGCCTTCAGATAGTTTCAATAAAAGAGAAATACTTGAGCCAGAACACACATTCCAACAGAAAAGTATGTAAGAAATCAACTCCCCAGTGAATTTGGTGTTCATATGATTCTTTTTTTTTTTCTAAGATATTTTGTAATTTGGGAGTAATTTGAATGTCTCTGACTAATTTGCACTCTAAGTATGTGATTTAAAATACTTCCTTGGAGCATTTCTCAAAATTGGTTATTTTTACTTGCATTCAGCTATTAATTTAAAATAAAGGTTAAAAATCTTGGTTTTCTTTCTCAACAAATTAAACAGTTTGGCTGGGAGGAACTCCGAAGTGAATATTAACACTAGAAAAATAAACACAGCAAAGCCTGAGGTAACCTCTTATCTCTGTAAGAAGAGTCAAGGGACAAAAAGAATTAAGGAACAAAATTTGCTCCCAGGATAAAGCCTGTGTTTAGAATTCTGACCCGTGATATCAGGGCAGTGCCTAAAGGGATCTAAAATCCAGAAGACATCTTCTGGGGATACATTCTACACATGTACACCCAGAAGCATCACATGAAGTTGGCCAATACAACTAGCCATACATTCACCAAAGGCAAAGTGGACTTATCAAGTCCAAATATGAACAAATAACCCAATGGTGTAAAACACCTGATGAAAACCTAAAGCCAAAATGAAGAACCAAGCAAGCAAGCAAAAAATAAACAACTAAAAAGAGTTAATGGCAAAAGTAAAGAAATATTTCAAAGTTAGCATTTAATATACTTAAGAATAGAGATGATATTACATCTGTAAAGTAAAGTTAGGCTACTGTAAAAAAGAGATAGAGGGCTGGAGTTATAGCTCAGTGGTAGAGCACTTGCCTTGCACTTGCGAGGCACTGGGTTCAATCCTCAACACCACATAAAAATAAATAAAAGAAATAAAGATATTGTGTCCATCTTAAAAAAAAAATCTTAAAAAAAAGAGAAATAGAAATTTTTAATACTAAAAATACGATGTGGCAAGTGCTCAAGATGTACTGTTTTACCCAACTCTATTCCAACTCCTTTGTGGCATACTCTGTTGCACAGGAGAGAAAGGAAATCTGCATTTTGTCTACTACTTGGGTTATGTGTGGGACCTAGCCAGTTTTTTCAAAGGAGATGTAGGATGTGTGATTTGGAAGGCAGAAGTGAACGCGCTGAGATGGAGGCCACACTCAAGCAACTTTTATTGAGCCTATTGGCAACTTCAACCAAGGAGGCATTTGGCTCTCTGTGGTAGCTTTAGAAGTCGTAGTGAATGTACTTTAGCTTCATAGGCATTCAGAAGAAGCCCCTGACATCTGTTTATTGGTACATGTTAGGACTGAGGCTGTATGGTCTTGTAGTCAACAGGGGATGTAGAGGTACCTTATCCTCAGATTGTGGCTGAGGCAGGTGGACCTGGAGACAACAGCCCTGGTAGAAGATTCTGCAAAGTGGCAGAAGCAGTGGCCAGTTATATCATGTTTCCTAGTCTTTCCAGATGTAGCGTACCCTTCCCAACTTTCAGATGATTTTGCAAACATACAGTTCCATCTAACAAAGAGTATTTTTTTTAATAAACTAGCCAAACTACAACTGATTCTGATTGATGTATAGTTAATTAAATAATATGACTCTATACCCAGGATGGGGGGTAAAGAGCAAACTAGATACATTTGAAGATTGAATTAATGGACTGGAAGTTCAAACTGTATCTACAGTGCAGCACAAAAAGACATGAAGATGGAAAATGTGAGAGAAAAACTGAAGCCCGAAAGATAAATTTATAAGTAGAATTTGAGTACCCCTCATCCAAAATGCTTGGAACTAGAAATATTTTTTATTTTTGATGTTTTGGATTTGAAAATATATTTGCATATATATAATTTAATATTTGGGAGATGGGATGCTAATTGAAACACAAAACTCACTTTGTTTCATGTACACCATGTATACACAGCCTGAAGTTAATTTTATACAATAGTAGTATATTTTTGTTGTATCTACATTTTCACTGTGACTTTAGATCAAGTGTGGAATTTTCCATATGCATTATCTTGTTGGGACTCAAGAATTTTCAGATTTTAGAGTATTTTGGATTTCAGACTTTCAGATTAGGGATGCTCAACCTGTACTCTCATTTTACAATAGGAATTCTGCAGGATGGAGCTGAAAAAATGCAAAGGAAGAATTAAAGGGAGAAAATAAATTTCCCAAATTAAAAACTAAATATATTCATGTACATACATATGTGTATATGCATATACATATTTGCATATTCATATCATATACATATGCATACATATACATATATATTCTCCAAAGTAAGGATAAAATTCTAAGTGAATTAGAATTTTAAAATGTTGGTGATATTTTCCTAAAACCAAAATTTTCACACTTCTCAACAGCAGCATTAGATGTTAGGAAATAATGGTCAAGTTACCTTCCATATTTTAATAAAAATAACTTAGAACATAGAATTCTAGATTTCTAGATTCAGACAAACTAACATGAAAATATGAAAAAAAAAGATAATTTTCAGAGTCAGCTTTCAGAATGTCACTAACTATAAACTCTTCCTATTATTATTTTCATTTACTATAATTAGAAGGGTGTATACTAGTAATATGAAATAAACTCAAGGAAGACAAAGATTGAATACAGTTAGAGTTATGAGACAAGGAAGGACTTTTACTTAATACATGGCATTGAATAATGTGGTCTTCATTTAAAAATTAAGATGGAAGGAAAAATAAGGTATTAAACATTAATAATCAAAGAAAATATGAATTAATTACATTTGTCTATAAAATACATACTATTTTCATCAATTTGTTATGATTATAACTGTGGAACACTGAAATATTCTCCAATGCAAACATGAAAGTGAAAATAAAGCAAGTGATAGAATAATATGTAAATTATTACCATACACACTGGTAAGGGACTAGAAATATAAACTCTAATTTTTTTATTTTTAACAATGTTTTCATCCATGATAGGATTTGAGCTAGGTTTGGGAGTAGGGATAGAGAAATGCAATGAATATTTGTTTTGCAATTAAGTATTTTTTTAACAATAATAGTAGAATTAAAAATAAGAATGATTTGGCTGTTTTTCAAAGATGATTCTATCAATCAAAATATTTTGAACCCATAAAATTATTATACATATAATCATGATACTCCTGTTTGAGAAATCGCCTTTATAAAGAAACTTTTAAAAATCAATGTGTTCAAAGAGTACCTCAAAATTTGAGCATAAGATTACAAAGCAAACTACCTTCTTTATAGGAAAAGCTCATGTAAAGCAAATGGAAAATTTTTCCAAAATCAGTTTACTCTGGCAGGTCACTTATAAATGGGTGTGGTTGAGATTCTTCCAAATCTGGAACCAACATGTAAACTACCATAGATATAAATTAAATGTTACATATAATGTTTATATGTGTATATATAATATATACTGACATATATAATGTATATATAAATGTTGTATATCTAATGTTTCTATACTCTGAGTCTAGAGATTTTTTGAGAAAAAAATAATTTATAGTGTTTCTTTGGAAGTAAGTAAAGAAAAATAAATTTAATATAGACATGGTAGAATGGAGCTACCTCAATTTGAAAGCAGTATCTTTTAACACCATTACTTTGGTCCTGATGTAATACAAGCCAAGAAACTTTCTGGTATTTAGTTTGTTTCACAAGGATAGTTTTCCAACATAGGAGAGAATATATTGGTCAGCCAGGACAGATGTTATGGTCCTCATGACAGCTATATTTCTCAATGAAAATTAATACATTAGAGGTCAGGATGCATGTCACTCTGTAGCGATCTGTGTTGATGTGACTTCATTCCTTTTCATCTCATCTGTAATTCCTTTTCACTGATAAATTCAAGATGAGTATCAGACTCTAGACCCTTAATGACACTTTCAAGATACAATAATTCTCATCTGAAAACCACCAAGATTGCGAGTGTTACAGTTCCCCCACTTAATGCTTTAAGAATTAGGAACATTCACTCCTCCAAATACCAGCACTCATTTCCACCCCATGAATTGCTTTCAGACAAAAGAAACTGCTTTGTCCCTGGTTCCGCCCTCTCTCTGGGAGCTTCCTATGTCTCACTGGTCCATTCTGGAGAGCAGAGAACAGAGTAAGGCCTTCTTCAAGCCCAGGTCTGCAAAGACCCTAGTGTACTGTTTTCTGATCCAAAGAAGAACTCGGAGGACTTCAACAGTTTGGATATTTTATTTTTCATGTGCTCCTCTGTGGCAGTAAGGACAGAATGAAGGGCTCTACCCTGCCTACAAGCCGGGTGAATATACAAGATAGGTTGCATGCCTAATATGCAGGTATTTTCAGATGTTTTTTGAGTACATTCTTTTACCTTACAATCAAGGTCTCTCTGCTTTTATCCTCACATAATGATTGGAGACAAAGGAAATGGGTGACCATTTTCCCTCTCTATTTCCTTCCTTATCACATTCTTCAGTGTCCTACTTATCTGACTGCCTGGAACAACAAACTTTCCTGGCACTGACTAGTGTTTACCCCAAGAGGCCCATCCCCTTTGCCTCAACTAGAACATCTCCAAAGAACATCCACCTCCAAAGCACCCAAGAGAAATAGTTGAGGAGTCAATTGCAACTGCTTTGCAGTTCAATAGCTCTATCTGGCTAGTCCTATTTCCCTTACTTTTCACAAGTATTGATTTCTAGAACATATCCCCCCAAATTTCCTCCATGTAAATATTCATCTAGAATGTGCTTACTGGGAAATCCTACATAAGACAACTTGTCTTCTTAGTCTCTTGCTCATTCCAAGTTCAATAATGTTTAGTTTACCTTCTTTGCTTTTTCCTTCCTATAAATATTATTTCCATTTGAAAGTAACTTTTTTACAAAAGTAAAAAAAGTAGTAAATGTTTATAATAAAGTGAAAAAATAAAAAGACAAAAAGATCTTTAAAATAGATACATAAACATGATACTCTAGACATTTTCATACATAATTATTTTATTGCAAAAATAAAATAATGTGATACAAATGCTTCATAACCTGTACTTTACCTCTGTAAATGATATATCCTTACATCACTTTGAATTGCTACATAATGTTTCAGTGAAGCAAGGCATTATATATTTACTTATGGACTTTTGGCTTAAAAACTCTGTTATTAAAATGATTCTGCAGAAAATGTACTTGTACACATGTACAAATTAGTAGTGATGCATGATAATTTTCTTAGGATGTCTTTCTCAGTATGATATTTATTCCTAGAGCAAAAGTCATTCTCAAATTTGAGATTCTTATGGCTCAATTTCTCTCTAAAAAGGCTGCACTAACTTTCCAGCCAAATATCTTTGAGATTGCTTGGACCACATCTTTTATTAAAGCAGTTTAAGCCACGAAAACATCTTCTTTTTAAGTTGCATTTTTTTTTCATAACAAGGAAGATTGAATGCTTTTCATGTTCATTTAATATTTATGAATTTTCTTTGATGAGCTACCTATCCATTTGCTGGCCCATTTTCTTTATTAGGTTAAATCTAGTTTTTGTATTAAACTGAAGAGTTACATATTAAACTAGAATACATAGTATATCAACATACAAACTGATAAGTAGTAATATATTTGACATGAAAGTTCATATTCCATATGTTTTATAAATATTGATGTATAAATTAAATTAATTGGTTTTATAATATAGTATGAAATATTAAAATTATATTACAAATGTAACCTTAACATGGTCTTCTAAAACCTAAAATACAAATTTGATCCCTTGGTATTTTTTAATATAATTCCATTAGACTAGAAGCCTCAAAAAACCTATATTTTGAAAAACCAGCAATCATTTTCATTTAGGATAAATCTGTCTTATAGCATGAAATTAGAATTATTTTTGCTAAAAACCATTTCTGTCCATAGGTTAAATACTTCTAAATTGTGAAACTGTGTTGTTTAGGGAATGATGATAAAGCAAAGTAAAGTCTATACATGTTCAAATTTTTCCAGTATTTTTAATCTACAGTTGATTGCAATTATGAGTGTGGAACCTATGTATATGCAAGACTGACTCTATTTTCTTCTAGTGTTTTTAATTTCTCTTTATTTTTGGTCTTTTCTTTTTGTTTGATTCCAAAGCATGCCAGATTTTTTTTAAAGAGTGTCTCTTGGATAAACTGTCCTTTTACTCCTTCTTTGAAACTCTGTTTTATATATTCTTGGGCCTATTTTATTGTATTCCATTCTGTTTCTCTGACAAAATCTTTGCTATTATTAGACTAGTAAGTTATTATATTTATAGTTAGCTGCTCTTGCTTCATTTAGCACATCATTAAAAATTTTTACATTATTTCAAGGAATTGCTTTATCAAATATCCTTTACCCATCAAAAAATAAAAAAAGAATCTAGATGTATAATAATTTGCTGAAATTGGAAAAAGCAAATTAAAGTGAGTTATCAAACCATATTTGGGGTACCCTGATAACAGCTAGACATAAGGCATTAAGAATAGTTAGTTGTCACATTAAATTGTCATCTTGAGCCATGTAAACATTCTCTTTACTTCAAAGTGACTTTAGAGTTCTCGAAGCAGAGTTCTCAAGCATGGAAAGAATCAGAAACACCTAACTTACTTAAGCACATTCAGGAAAGGTCAGCTAAGAATATTTTTCTCTAAGGGAATGGCACATAAGGGAAAATAAAACACTTCCGCTTCACAGTGTTATAAGCTGGGTTTGAAAAGTCTGTGCATTAATTTCAAATGGCCTGGATAACTACTTGGGAGGATTGATGGACATATGCAATGTAAGGAGAACTGGAGGAATGCAATTTTTTTAAATTAGATATATTAGGAAATCATGGTATATGAAAATGATTGAATGTATGGCAAGAGAAGATTGAAATTGATAAAACTGGAATAATCAAACTACAGCTAAGAGAAACAGGCATGTGAAATGTGTGAGAACTTCAAGCAGGGACAATATACTCTGTCATAACAACCTCATCATAAAAGTATGCACTCAAGGCCAGGCTTAGTCAGGTGAGTGCAGGTGACTGAGGAGTTCCCACTAGGAGTGTGAAGACATTAAATCAACTGGTAGGTTTGAAGATAGTTGAGAGATGGACCACAGACAAAATTGCTACTAATGAGCTAAGCATATCCATAGGGACTAAGTTTTCAGATCAAATGAACCAGGTGAGTGATCAGTATTAACTTGATTTCTTAACAAGTAAAAGAGAGAAAAAAATAGCTAATTGATATAGAAGAAGAATTTATATATAACTTATGAAAAGGGCAAGTAGAGAATCAATAGAATTATCCCTTGCTAGGCTAGGCTACAAAAATGATCTCTATGAACACTGATTTTAGTCATTTCCATTTCTCTAAACCTAAAAGATCTATTCCAGCCAAAGTTCTTGAGAACCAGCTGAATATTTATGGAAAACTGAGAGCTCTTTCTTTCGTCATCATCTTTTTTTGTGTGTGTGCATGTGTTTTTGTTGTTTTTATGTTTGGTTTCCAGAGTCTGAAAAGTGATAAGCGAACTAAAAATGAAAATGGCTCTATCATTAGAATCCTAGAAACAAATATTGCTTTATTTGACTTTCAAATGCATTTTTAATATCATCTGGAGTTACATATTAGTGAATTTATATTTTAAAAAGTATATACAAGTATATGACTACCATCTTACAGTTGTAATGCTATAATGACACATTATTATTTACTCACATATCTCTCTAATAAAGACTGAGTCTTTATACATTTGTTCTTTCATTCACCCAATTCTTATTTATTATTATCACTCAACAATTATCTACTGAGTTTCTAGTCTGTGGAGGACAAGTTCCACACACAGGAACTACAAGAGAGAAAAATGAAACAATAAAAATCTCTGCTTTAGGAAGGTTAAAGAGATGAGACAAAAGCTAGAGGTCACTGACAACAGAATCAGACCAGAAGTAAAGGATGGACATTAGAAGTTTGCAACTACAGATTGAAGAACAGACTTTAGATAGCGGATGCTCATTGTGTTGGAGGAATAGTAAGAAGGCCAGCATTGCAGGAGGAGGATGAGGGCAGGGTGTCAAAGCACTTGAGGCTGGAGAGGGAATCAGGAGACAGTGCCATGTAAAGCACCACGCGTGACTGTAGCAGTTTTATGCAGAAGAGCAACGGTATAGTCTAACCAGTTTCAAAAGGTTTCTCTGGTGGCTGCTAGTATAGAGTTGAGCAGAGAATGGGTTGGAAGGGCAGAATTTTTCTCTTTGTCCCTTCTGTCTGGCCTACATGTTTCCAGCTTATATGAATGGTTCAATAAATACTTATTAAGTATATAAGTGATCAATGAAGACATTTTATGATGGATTACAGGTTTTAAGAATCTAATAAATAGCAACTTCTCAAATTGCATAAGTTGCCATTTTGCATAATATAGATCATCATGCAGATAGAAAAATTTTAAACACTAAGAAACAGTTAAAAGTTTCTCAGAATAATAATCCTGAACCCCATCCAACTTACCAGATCTCTCTAAGTGTAGTAAATAGGGTCCAAAATAATATTAGGGTAGCTGTTGGGCAAGATATTGTGTAAACTAACAATTATATAAACTTGTATAAACTAACAATTTCTTCCCCCAAAAAAGTTGTTTTTGAATACTGCAATTAAGATATTAAACTTGCTCTACACTTTAGTATGAGTGAGCCTACTAAGTAATCCAGTGTCCTTTCTGTGTGTTAGTGGTGTTTGGAAATTCATTACAGAGGAATCTTGATTTAAAAAGAAAAAAAAAAAAACCTTTCATTCTTCTTCTTGAGTCACTGAAAATGTAAGCTGAGAAGGAAAATTTTTCAATTTTAAGAGGTGTTTGTTTCGTTTTATGCAATTATGAGTAATAGATTTGAAAAGCAAAATAGTTCAGAATCAAGCAAATCATTCCTAACTTCTTTAATAGTAAACCCTCACCTCTTTCATTTTTTGGAAAACACATTATACAAACAAGCTTCTGAAGAAGAAAGCAGAAGATGTGTTCTGGTAAAAGTGAAAAAGTGGCACACCTGCTTCCAGCTGGGGCCCCCTTCACAGTCTCACATGGCCTCACCATGTGAAGCTTTGGCCAAGTCAAACAAGTAGCAATTTTAAAGTAGCACCTAAAGAGGAACTTGGGCAGAGTTTGCCAGCAAAACCCCAGACCCTAAAAGTTCCTGCTGTACAGGCTTTATTTTCATTTCCTTGACCCATTTGCAGAGAGTTGTTACTGATGGCCAGCTCAGCCTCCCTGTACACAGCACACGAATAATAAACACAGGCCAGCTGACACCCTGAGACACCTGCAGAACATTCACAGTGCAGGATTGTTCACCCAGGGGGAAACATTTTGACTGGGGGTGGATGGGTAGCCATCCATTGGCTCAGTACACACACAGGCGTGCGCACACACACGCACACAAACACACACACACCTGAAAGAAATTTACCAAGGACCCTCCTGAGGGCCTGCTGTGCTGCCAAGAGAGTTAATAGAAAAGAACCGTGGACTGTGGGAGCCATGTGTGAAAAGGCCTCTGTATGCAGTTATCCTTTGTAGCCCAAGCACTTGGACTTGCTGAAATTAATTTTGCAAAAGTTTGGTAGAAACTGCATGCAAGCCTTTCTACAAAAAACTTCAAGGCATTGCACTTATTACTTCAGTTTCTTAGGCTCCAACTTCTTATTTATTCATAAATTACGTATTTGCCAATGAAAATACTTAGTTGAAGGTCTGATCAAGCAGGTGCATTCAAGTAACCTGAAAAGCCTTCACTAACATTTGAAAACTTTTCAGAACTGGGTTTCTTGGAATTGACAACAAAGATCTTGTTTTACTCTGAATTCAAGTTTGAAATATTTTTCTAAATAGTTCAGAAAATATGATTTAAATTTGTAATGGATCAATGGGAATATATAGAATAACATTCACTATGTAATGAAAGTAACTTATTTCAAATATATTCAGATACAATAATTAAAATCTTTAAGGAGCTAAATTTAAAATGTTCAGTAAAATCAGTGTTCTTGATTAATGTTTCTTCATGACAGGAGAAATAAAAGAAAGTTGATTTTATAACTTCACAATTTGAAAGACCTAAAATTAATTCCCTTACTGCAATATTTTTGAACTGGATAAGATCTATCAGTATGCATAAGCATAGAAAAATATTGAAACCAAAAATGCAACATGACATAATCAAGGACCACATGAGGTTGGGACAGAGTGAGCATAGAAACTTAATTTCAAGTATTTAATACAATGCACTCTTTCTAGAATATTGTATAGTCCAATTTTCAATGATAGAGCAATCTTATATAAGAAAATTGAGGAATTGATCCACAGTGGGCACAATCTCTAAAATTATGACTTAGAGATTCTAACATATTTAAATTGTTTTTGGTTTTGCCTCATTTTTTTTTTCTCATTAGCAAAGTGCAACTTTCTGATGAAATTAAAAATCACATCAAGTTTTAGGTATAGTCCAAACCATCCTTGGACAAGCAAGAACACACCAGCTGTGGTTTAAGCAGCAGTGCAGCTGGAGAAAGTATGTGAGCAAGATCCAAAGCTGGAGAAAAGCCAGTTTGCCTTAAAGAATTCCACCTGGACCTACTTAGCACCTTCCTTGCCTTAACCTAAACACATGCCCTTGGCCTCCTCAGGGACAGGAATGCAACCTGGAGAGAGCAAGAGGCTTAGGACAGAGTCAGGGTTGGCAAGATTGTTCCAGGCGCTTCTATTTCCTCTCTCACCCTAGTTTGGCCCTCCGTTTGTCTCTCTTTTTGCTCCAACAGAATATTGAAACTCAGGGCTAATAGTCGTGTCATATAGAGATAAATCAGAAAAAAGAGCATTTCCCCCAGGTTGTCTTTTTATTATTTTGATGAAATAAATCCAAGAGATGCACTGGAAATCTTTCCTTGCATGTAACCAGAACAGTAAATAACTGGATTACTTCAATTTCTTTGTAGATACAATGGTTCAGCTATTAAAAACCATGTTCACATTCTTCCACATACTTGTCCTTAATTAAAGACACCATTGTTCTAAATCCAGAAGCTATACAGATATTATAGTTTTTTTAGAAGCATCTTCAGGAACTTCATTATGGTTTCATTCATTTATTCATTCAACAAATACTAATTATTGTGATACCATATCTTGTGTCTGGTATTGGGCTGAGTACTCTGCCTAGATTATATCATCTAAGCATTGCAGTTATGCATAAAGTAAGTACTATCATTATCTACATTTTCTAAAGAAACTAAAGTTCACAGCGTTTAAAGAACTAGCCTAAGGTCACCCAGCTAAGTCATTTCTCTATGTTATTGGATTTATGCTGATGTATATTCAAACAGAGAGGTGTAACTTTAGGATGTTAGATGTAATCCCCACTGTAACCACAAACAAAATAGTTGCAAAACATACATACACAAAAAGAAATGGGAATAAAAACATTTAATTACAAAAATCTAGCAAAGTACAAAAGGCAGTAATATAACAAATGAGGGATAAAAATGCTAGAAGGTGTTAAAAGGAAAATAGCAACTGACAGAAGTTAGTCCCTGCCTTCCAGTGATAACCAAGTAGAAATAGACTAAATACTCCAATCAAAAGATACATACTAGCTAAATAAAAAAATTCTCACATTAAATCAGAAAAAAAAATAGGGACAGGAAAGAAAGACATTACTTATTAATAAAATGTTCAATATAGCAAGAAGATATAATAATTTTTACCTACCAAAAAACAGAACATCAAAATATGAAGCCAAAATTGACAGAATCAAAAGGAAAAATAAATAGTTCTACAGTAATAATTGGAAACCTTTACACCTGATTTTTCCAGTAATGGATAGGATAACCAGAGAGGAGATGAGTAAAGAAACAGAGGATTCGAACAACAAAATAAACCACCTTAAAGCCAATAGGCATTTATTGCCGCAGTCTGGCTGGGCACAAAATCACGAACCACCACACAGCTTGTAGATTCAAACAGCAACTCTTTATTCCCGAGCTCACACCAGCCGTCTACAATCACGTTCTGGGGAAATCCACGTTCTCTGCCCAAATCCACGTTCTCTGCCCAAATCCACCTCCACTGGGCTTCTATCTCCAAAATATACTGTCTGAATCCCGTGAGAACTCAAGGGGAACTCTGGCAGCAGGATACGCCCTATTCCCAGCAGGAATAATCTTAAACCTTAAACCTGGAACCTAAACCGGGAACGCCCTAATCCGCCTTGGTCCTTGAACAAGGTCACCTCCATTCAATGTCACTGCAACATGGGGTACGCTGGCAAGGAAATTGTCATACCTACTTGGCTAATGGCTCCCAGCAATTTATAAGAACACTGTTGCCAAAAACAACAGAAAAAACATTCTTACCTAGTGCACATAGGACATTCTCTAGTGTAGACCACACTGAAGGCTGCAAATTGAGTCTCAAGTGGATTTAAAAAGATAAATATCACACAAAATATTTTCCCCAACCACAATGCCATGAAATTAGAAATCAGTGTTTATAGCAGCACATTCACAAGAGCTAAGCTACGGAGCCAGACTGGGTGCCCTTCAACAGATGATTGGATAAAGAAAATGTGGTCATATACACAGCACAATATTCCTCAGTCATAAAGAAGAATCTGACAGAAATTTCCCATGTACATATATCAATACACCAAAGTGAATTTCACCATCATGGACGTGGAGAAATCATCCACAAGAAATTAATTTAAAAATTCTTCTGTAATTTCTTCTGTAAATGGCAGAAGGATCAAAAGAAGGAAGGGACCAGGGAGTGAGGAGAGGGAAGGGGATGGAGAGGTTATTGGGACAGAATTAGAACAAGATATAGTCCATGTTTTTATAATTATGTCAAAATGGATTCTACTGTCATGTATAACTAAAAAGAATATATGGAAACTAGAAAATTCTCAGCAAATTTGTGGACATTAAGAAAAACTTTCTTAAACAACCAATGGGTAAATGAAGAAATCATAAGGGAATTTAGAAAATACTTACAGACATATAAAAATAAAAACATAGCATCTCAAGACATGAAACACAGAGAATGTACTAAAAAGGAAATTTAGACCTGTAAATGCTTACATTAGAAAAAGAAAGAGCTCAGCTTAACAACCTAATATTACAGCTTGAGGAAGAAGAAAATGAACAAACTAAACCTAAAGGTATCACAGGGAAGAAAATAATAAATATTACAGCAGGATGAAATGGAGAATAGCAAAACAACAGAGAAAATTGGTAAAAAGAAAAGTGGTTATTTAAAAAGATCTGCAAAGTTGGCAATCTTTTATCTAGATTAACTAATAAAAAAGAGAAGTCTCAAATTATTAACATCCAAAATGAAAGTGGGGATATTACTACCAATTTTATAGCAGTTAAAAGTATTATGAGATTACTAAAAATAATATATGCTACTAATTTGGATTGTCACATGAAATAGATTAGGCCCTAGGAATACAGAATCTACAAAAACTGAATCATGAACCAGAAGACTAGTGAAGAGATTGAAAATATAATAAAAAATCATAATAAGGAAATGTCTTAGATCTTATGCATTCACTGGATAATTCTACCAAACATTTCAAAAAGAGCTAATATTAATCTATCTCAAAATTTTCCCAAAAAATTTTAAGAGGAGGGAATACTTCCAAACACATTTTACAGGGCCAGTATTACCCTGAAATAAAAACCAGGCAAAGACATTCCAAGAAAAGTCCAGTCACATATCCCTTTGAACGTTGATACAAACATTCTCAACATTCTTAGATCACATACTAGTGATCTGAATTAACAGTACATTATATATCATGACCAAGTGAGATTTATTCCTAGAATTCAAACATGATTCAAAATACAAAAAAAAATATTAATATTATACACCACATTAACAGAATGAAGGGGAAACATTATGTAATGATCTCAATGGATGCAGAAAGAGTATATGACAAAATTCAACCCTTTTCCATGATGAAAATACTTAGCAAACAAGGAATAGAAAGAAAAGTATCACTGAAGGAACAATTAAACCTTTTCTCCTAAGATCTAGATCTTCTAAGATCTACACGCCCATTTTCATTACTTCTATCTAATATCATAGTGGAAGTGTTGGCAGAGCAATTAGGCAAGATAAAGAAATTAAACAGAAAAAAAGTAGAGAAAAGAAAAATTAGATTTCTGGAAAACTAAAACTGCAAAATCGAGGGCATTATGAAGAGTGAGAAGGCAATTCACAGACTAGGAGAAAATAATTGTAAATCATGTATTTGTTAAGAAATCAATATTCAGAATATATAGTGAATTCCTAAAACATGTAAAAGTTTTGATTAAATAATTGACAAATACTTGAAGAAACAGTTTCAAAGATGTTGTATGAACAGACAGACAATAGTTATATGAGAAGATCTCTCAAGGTCACCAATAATTTGAGAAATGCAACTCAAAGCCACAATGAGATAAATTCTCACCTTTTAATATTACTATCAAAGAAAATAGAAAGTAACAAGTGTGGAGAAACTGAAACCTTTCTGTACTGTTGTTAATAATGTAAATTGCATAAGGTGCTATGGAAAACAGTATGGCAGTTTCTTAAAAAAAATATTAAACCAATATTTACTAGTGTTACAGTTAAGATATGAGCTGTTCTCAAAAGCTCATGTGTGAGACAATGCAAAAAGATTTAGAGGTGAAATGATTGGGTTATGAGAATCTTAAGCCAATCAATGAATTAATCCCTTCATAGGGATTAATATAGTGGTACCTGAAGGCAGGTAGGGTGTGGTTTGATTAGGAAGGTCATTGGGGGCTTGGCTTAGAGGTATATATTTTGTCCCTTGAGAGTAGGGTCTCTCTGCTTCCTGAGGTGATGTTCTGAGTTGCTTTCCTTCACCAAACCCTTTTGCCACGATGTTCTCCCTCACCTTGAGCTCAGAGAAATGGAGCCAGCTATCTTTAAGACTTCTGAAACTGTGAACACCCAAATAAACTTTTCCTCCTCAAAATTTGTTCTTGTCAGATCTTTTGGCACAGAAGTAAAAAAGCTGATTAAAATAAATAATAAGCAGCAGTAGAATACTTATATTAAGTAGAGTTTCTCAGCATAGCTGCAAATTAGAATCACATATAGAATTTTGAAAGTGTACATGTTTAAATTTCACCCCCTGCAGTGGGTATATGGTGAAGTATTTTTTTCTTGAACTTCTCAGAGATAACTCTTCTGTGAGTCAACATCATATACAGTTTATGACAGTGCTTCTTAAAATAGGAATCAGGACTGATGGCATTCAGGATCCAGGAGTACTTATTAAAATGCAGATTCCAGGCCC
Source organism: Marmota marmota marmota (assembly GCF_001458135.2). Taxonomy (NCBI): domain Eukaryota; kingdom Metazoa; phylum Chordata; class Mammalia; order Rodentia; family Sciuridae; genus Marmota; species Marmota marmota. Next base: position 4,914,470 of record NW_026000119.1, on the reverse strand, counting down.
GTTTCCATGTTTCTAAATCAGAATCTCTAGGAGTGGGGCCCAGAAAATGCATTTTGATTTCCAAGCGAGTTACCTTCAATAAATTTTGACAGCTATGGTATTTATCTATATTCATATTATAAAGATAACAATAAAAAGCTAAGGCTTTAATCTTCCAAATGTGTAATACTGACACTCTCAATCAAGGTATATCATTTTAGCATAATTTCCTGTTCCTGTTAACTGTATAAAAACATAATACTTCATTTTCATCCTTCCTGAATTAGTCATTATTAAGAGAGAACATAATCCTTGAATTATCAGGAACTGGTAGTTTCTAATGGTTTTCCAAACAATTTTGCATGTCAGTACCATACTATGCCATTTATTATAAATCTAGGCTATGACACATTTATAGGAGCTCTTTCCAAATAAGGCTTACATAGACAACATGTGTCAGATTTCTTTTTCCATGTCAGAACAATGAACACAATATAAATGGATGGTTATTCCTTTGATTCTCCAAAATACTGTTTAGTGTTCAAGGACTATAGTCCCCCATGAAGCTGACCTCCCATGTGTCTGTTACGCCTGTCCTATGCAGTGATACAAGATATGCATTGCGTGACTCCAGAGGGTGATCATGTGCTGTATGATGTGCAACATAGTACCATTGCTCAGAGGCAATAGTTATATCCTAAGGGAGTTTTAAAATTCTAAATTAAGTCTTGCTTTTATCTAAGTCATGTTAGGAAAAAAATGTCTAGTGCTGGATATGCTACATGCAAATTCATTGATTAAAGTAACTTAAAAGCATATTGGTAAATTAAAAAAGTAAGACATATATGAATCAAAAATGATATCATTGATGATTTGGCTCAGGAGAAAGTGATAAAGATTATAGCAACTGCTCAAAAGAAAAATGCTTATACAATTTCTTTAAATATTAAATTTTAGCATAAATATAAAAATTCTGATTTTTTCTCCATTTGGATTTAATTTGAAATATAAATATAAATGTGTGTTTATTTTAATCTCTCTTTAAACAGATGATCACTAGTTTATTTGCAGAGCAGTTGTGCTTTTGATCACTGAAGTTGAGTCCCAACTTAGAGAATATGTTTTCTATTACTGTTGTGATAAAATAATAACTGGTTAAGTCAATGATTTTATCAAACAAGGATAAAGAGAAAGATTTTTTAAAAAGGATCAGAAGAAAAATGAAGAAAAGCAAAAAAGGAAAGACTTAGCATTAGACTTAGCAAAAAAAATAAAGTTAAATGATTAAAGTGTCAGGTAAGTCTGGATTTAAAATTCAGGCTGTCAGCTGACACCTTTTGATATCCTCCTAATTGACAAAGAAAGCCCAAATTCATCCTTGTAGAAGCCAGCATACATTTAGTAACACACTCTCTGATCTATAAAAAATAGCAGCTGAACCTTCCTGGCAATACCACTAGAATTTTAGTGATAGTAATTCATCTGTATTCCCAAACCAGGGTTACTATAATTAACATAACACAGTACTAACAGCAGAGATGCATGAGATCATTACAATATCAAAATGATAGATCCATTGGATATCTTTGGAAACAAATGGCCCCATCTTGTCCCACATTTTTATAGTGAAATTATTATTCCTACATGGCCTTAGGCTTCACTTGATTCCTCTGAGTGTTTTTATGATTTAACTGGGCTTGTCCATACTTTAAACCACTGATACATTACCTTTCATGGATCAATTCAAGGAACTGGGTTGATCCACATATCCAGCCCTCCTTCTGTTGCCTTTCATCCCCTATGTAGTTGATCATGCATCCTGACCTTTTGTTCTCCTTCCTTCCATTTGTGTTTTTCCTAAATTTTCATAAATGTAAGATGACATAATTATGCAATAATAAAATTTACACATGCCTCTCTTTCATTCTTCTACAAGTGCCCCAAAACTTGATACTTAAAAGAATTTTCTTATAAACAGGAAAACTTTGATGAAACTTTCATCAGAGTCTAGCTCTTACTAGATGTTTAATAAATGGTTGTCGAAAGAAGGATTAAATCAATAAGTGAATTAATGAATGTTTTAAACACTTCATTACTAGCTCATTTTTAAATACAGATGTTCCTTAGATTGTCCAACAACTATTTTACGAAGCAATGCTTTCAACTATTACTTGTACACCTGAAGCCTTCACATTTTTTATCTTCAGCTTTGAGACTTCCCATGAATTTCAAAATTTTATGTGTTTCTGTGTGCTACATTATTTTAACTGGATGTGATCCAGGCATCTTGGTTTGTAAAATCATATTGTACTGTAAATTTGCACTTAATTGTGCTTTGTACAACAGCAATAAACTTAACCACAACCAAAACATAGAAGTTTCTGTATTAATGAGTTCTTTTTCACTTTCCATATTTAATTACCACCTTTTAAAAATTTTGCCTTTGAGAGCTTCTTCAAACCATGTGTTCACATTTTATTTCAAACCTCATCTTTCTTTAAAAAAAAAAAAAAAACATAACTAACCTCCATAACATCATTCACTTCTCATTCCAGCCATCTTCAAAATTATCCCAGACATTTGTCTGTAAACATAAATCTGAATATATTTCTCCTTGGTTTTTTAGCTATGTAAAGTTCTGAAGTGTGGTCTCTTCAGTATTGTAGATTATCCATAATGCCAAACTAACATTTCAGGAGTACTCACCTCTTTTTTTCATGTGCAAGAGATTTATGTTCAACCTCACATTTAGATTTGTTTTATTCAGTAATGCATTCACATATTTTGTAAAGCAAAATAGTCCCTCAAAGCTTATCAAGAAATATGATATTGGGACTGTGGTTGTAGTTCAATGGTAGAGCACTTGTCTAGCATGTGTGAGCACTGGGTTCAATCCTCAGCACTACATAAAAATAAATAAATAAAATGAAGGTATAATGTCCATCTACAACTAAAAAAACCTTTTTTTAAAAAAAGGAAATATGATATTACTTTCTTTTCTCCTCCCTAATCTTTATATCTCTCCCTCAGACCACCTCATCAAACCTTGCTACTAAACAACATATTAATACTGATAATCCTTAATATTTTTGGCTACTTCTTATTGTAGAAGATGATGATTGTTTTATCTTACCCATTTCCTTTATTTTTTTTCTCAAACCATTCCTAAACTTTCCCTCCTCTCATCTCTCCAATAGAGCTGTATTTGTTATGGATTGAATGTAAGGTGTCCCCCAAAAGCTCTTGTATTATTAATACATGAATGTTCAAAGGTAAAATGATTGTATTGTGAGAAAATGTAACCCAATCAGTCCATCCTAGTTTGAAATGTAACCTAATCAGTCCATCCTAGTTTGGATGATAACTGTAGGCAGGTAGGGCTGGAAAACTACATTACTAGAGGCATGCCCTAGAAGGTTGTGTTTTCCCTGTGGTCCCTTCCCCTCCTTCTCTCTGCTTCATGACCTCAATAGGGGAGCAGTTTTCCTCTTCTGGGCTGTTCTCCCATGACATACTATCTCATCTTGGGCCCTGAGCAATGGAATTTGCTGTCTATGAACAGAGACCTCTGAAACTCTGAGCCCAAATAAACTCTCCCTCCTCTAAGTTGTCCTTATCAGGTATTTTGGTCATAGCAATTGTTTTAGTCAACTATTTCACTACTGTGACTAAAAGACCCAACCAGAACAATTGTAGAGGAGGAAAAGTTTATTTGAGGGCTCATGGTTTCAGAGGTCTTAGGGCTCGAGATGAGGCAAAACATCATGGAGGAAGAAGGTGGCAGAGGGAAGCAGCTCATCTGATGTTCAAGAAGCAGAGAGAGAGGTCTCCACTTGCCAGATACAAATATATACCCCAAAGCCACACCACAGTTCCCACCTCCTCCAGCCATACCCTATCATTTTAGTTACCATGCAGTTAATCCCTATCAGGGGATTAATTCACTGATTGGGTTAAGACTCTCACAACCCAGTCATTTCTCCTCTGTATCTTCTTGCATTGTCTCACACATGAACTTTTGGAGGACAACTCATTCCAAACCATAACAGCAATGCAAAGCTGACTAAAACACAGTTTTAGTATCTTTTAAACATTAGCTACTATTGAGCTATAGAATCAGAAAGGTCAAGGTATTTAATCTTCCTGCTATGATCATATTTCCATATGTAATTTTTGAGGTCCTTGCTGACTCAAGACCACATCCTTATGTCATTTCATATCCTCCACTTATCTTCTGGCTCCTCATTTATGGCAGGAGCACAGTTTTACCATCATAGTTTGGGAACTGAAGTAATTAAAGGTCAACAAGATAATCTTCTTCTAGGGTGTTATTTATTCTTTTAGGGTGTTATTTACTCAATTATGTTTCATCAGCATGCAGCAGAGTACTACTAGTAGCACTAAAAGCTAACATTTTTTGAGTGTCTCCTTTGTGCTAGGATTCTCACTCGTTTAATCGTAAGTCAAGACCTTCCATATAGGTACGTTTATTTATCTCATTTTACAGGTGAGAAAACTGAAACAAAGAAGGTTAAGTAACTGGCCTATGGTTATGTGGTGAGTGTGTCAGTCAGGATTCCAAGAGAAAACAATAGCAACACTTGTGTGTTTACATGGGGACTAATGGATGAGAAGTACAGTCACCGCCAGGGCTACCAGTTGTGAAACTGGCACCATCCCAGCCACAAGCCTCTCCCTCACCCCATTCCTGAGAGAGTTTACCAGAACTCAAAAGGGAATGAGAGAAATATAGATGGTGAAGAACTTGGGGAAGAGCAGAGACCTTCGTTGTGGGGCATAGAAAACTACAGAGGATTCTAAGAAGAAATGCCATGAAATCTTCTTCCTGCAGGAACTTCATACCATTCAAATCTGACTGGGACTAAAACTCTGATATCAGATCTGTACTCGATTGAAATAGCCTCCCTGGGTGAAAAGTAGGGTGGAGAAGGGTATAAAGGTATCTGGAGTAGCGAAACAAGGTTACTAGGAAAATATAGAGTTAATGCTCTGATTTCCACCTGGGCATTTTCTGTGAGCCTGTGATCTTACTTCCCTGCTGTGCTTGCAGGGTGGCAGGGAGGAAGGGAGGTTGTGTTTTCACCCCGGATTCCAAGAACAAAGTGATTCTTCTGATCAAAGGGATTTTTATTTCCATTCTACTATCAATATTTTTGTAGCATCAATCTTTAAGGAAGAACATGACTGGGAAAATGGGGGACAATCTTGGAACCTAACAAGATGAGGACTACACCATTGGACAGGCATTTTCAGCAGCAGGAAGTTAGGCATTCAGCAATTTGCAGAAGCCATTGGCTTGTATCAAAGCATTTCAGGCACAAGAAAGAACTTTTAAAAAATTCAGAAATCAGGAAGTGTGAAAGCATGTGGTCATTCCAGAGGGATAAGAGCACCCTAAGACAAACAATAGAGGATATGACCAAGCCAGAGTAGGATTTAATGAATTAACAAAACCAATCATTGGTTAAAACCACTTCCTCAGGGAGGAGAAACTGTAAAGTGATATCTTAACCCATTACATAGGCTTTCTAACTCATTGAATATGAATGTGTAGTAAATTATTTATATTTTTTATTATAAGCCAGATTTTGTCAACCTTAAAAACTCCTTTCATTTGCTCCCTAAAATTCTGAGTTTAAATAATCTGTATATTTTAATACAGACACCTGAGTAGCTACAGTACTACAGTAGTAGTACTGTTTTATAGGGACGCATTCAAGGATACTTATTGAAAGACAGTTATGTACCAAGTGCTGCCCTAGGTGATAGACATACAATATTGAAGAAAATAAGAACTTAATCTCATGATGTTTACAGTCTAGTGAGAGGAGGGATGAGTTCTCCTGCTGGAAGAAAGGAATGACCTTCCTCTTCTTTCCCATATGGCTGTTTCTTCTTATCCTTTAAGATTTATTGTTTGGGAGAATTTTGTGGACCAGTTCCCTACTCCCCCCAAGTAGTTTTCTTATAGGATCCATCTTTTCAGCTCTTTCCTCACACCATCACATTGTATCATATTTGTTTCTTTACTGAGTTGTTCCTCCCCCGCCCAACTAGATTTGGAATTGCTTGCAATCAGGGACTTTCCAGTCAAGCATCCTATCGAAAACAGACATGCAATAATGTTCATTGATTAAATGCATAAATGAGCAACAGAAAAGACAGGATAGAGATAACTTTCTCCTACCACCTTCCTTGTGTTAACCTCAAAGTGAGTTTGAGTCATTTGCATGATTTATGGCAAGAAGTAATAATTTCTCAATACTAAATAAATAATAATAAATTATTACTAAGTATGTCATAATTTATTGATAATCATCTAGTTAGCTTTTTTTCTATTTCTGTTTCTTAATGGCTTCAGAAAAAAATTAAACATTTTGTCCAAATACCTATATCTGCTAGGCGATCGAGTTGGAACTTTGAATATTCATAAACTCAGCTGCTTCCTCTAATAACTCAGTTTTCATTCCAGCATGCATGGAAGAAACTCACTTTGAGGTTAACATAAGGAAGGTGGTAGGAGAAAGGTATCTCTATCCTCTCTTTTCTGTTGCTTATTTATGCATTTAATCATGAACATTATTGCATGTCTTCTCTGTTTTAGATATGATACTTGACTGGATCAGGAAAGTCCCTGATCACAAGCAATTCCAAATGATTCTAAATGAGTTCTAAATTATTGACTTGATAATGAGCTCATTCTCTGGGAAGATGTCCTTAATCCTATGTATAGACTGGTAACATACTAGAATTATAAAAACTCACACTGGCCCTTCTATACAATTGTGTGTGTTCTAAAGGAATGACTCAAACTTTTATTTCACTTTACATCTTTCATTTCTTGGGGCTTCCACTTAGGGCATAGGGTGACTTATTTTTTTCTTGAACTCATAGAGAAAATATTAAAATCCTTACTTTAGTTGATAGTTTAAGCTTTTAAAATACTGTCATCTAATTAGATTAAAGATTGAAGGAAGTAACTGTTTTCCCCTAACCTTAATTAGATCTTTCAAATATTTAGGCTCAGGAAAAATACCTCTAAAATCATGCTATCACATCTGAAATTTGCAAATAAACTTGTGATAGTTTGGAATTGAATGGGGAGGCACACCAGGAGAACCTTGATATTATTAGAAGTCGATAGCATATTTCTTGTTTATTCACTGTTAATTCACATTATATAAGAAAACTCTCAAATGAATAATGACAGGACATGCTTGTCCAATCTTTTATTAAAGCATAGCAGCATATTTACTTCAACAGTCATTATTTAATTGAGAACATCAGCATTCACATATATCATGCCTACTTTACCACAAAATACAATATTAAGACTTAGGAATAAAGATGAATAATCAAGTTGAATGTATTAAAAGCTTAAATATAATAGTTACTATGTATATGTAATACATATAATAATTTATTTTAAATTTATTACTGTCAACATCTACTGGAATATATGCTACCTGAGGTCAGGGATTATATCCTGTTTATTAGTATATCCCTAGGGCTTGAACAGTCTAGGCATTCAATAAATTGTTGAATGAATGAATGAATGAATGAATGAATGAATGAATGAATAAACAAAATAACAATTAGGTAGAATTCCTGTTAAGTGCTACATTTTGAGGTACATAGAAAATCCAACCAAAAGTAGAAAGGAATAAATATAATTATGAGTAATAACATAGTAGTGAACAAATAAATAATGCACAAAGCATTATGTAAAACATTGCAGTTTGGCATGGCTTAACTTAAAGAAGAAACTCAAAGAATTTAGAAAGGTCTTTGTGTTTTCTGAGGTCAGATATCTCCAAATGAGGCTACCTGAAAGAGAATTTCTTCTGGTGGAAACTCTATGTTTACTCAAGGGTTTAATAAGTAATTGACCTCTCCCTCCACCATCCAGAAAGAGAGGTAATGGTGCCCCATCCAGTAATCAGCAAGTGAATGGACAGAGAAGACTATAGTATTAGCTGGAATGTGAAATGCATCATGACCATGTGGAGAATTAAAGGGTTTATGTAAAGATAGCTGCTGTGTTATTATTCAGCACTGAGTGGATTTCAGAGAGATATAGTTTTCATTTGAAGCTATCTCACTGCTAAAGGAACATGTCAGGGCATTCATTCATGAGCAAGTCAGTGTTGTAGACATTAATAATAAATGGTTAATAAGACAACAGGCTTATCTCAACAAACTGCTTTTCAATACAGAAACCAGAATTATAAATATGTAAACAAATAATTGCAGACAGAGGTATTGTGCTGTGAGAATAATAAAGTTGATATTAAGTGGAAGGAACCCAACAGATAGGGCATTGAATTAGTCTCTCTGAGAAGGAAATACTCTAACTGAAACTTGAGTAATAAGGCAGACGTGGGAAGATATTAGGAAAGAACATTCCAGGCAGAGGGAACAGCGAGTATAATGGATCTAAGATAAGAAATAACCTGGCCTGTTCTAGAAGTAGAAAGAAGATCAATGTGGTTGGATTATAGTGATAGCAGAGAAGGGAGTAGGGAGGTTGTGTAGGCCAAGGAGACTCTAAAAATGGCTTTCAATTTTATTTAAATATAATAGGATGTCATTGAGCAGCTTTATTTAACTTAAGTTTTTAACTTAATAACATCACTGAAGAAGTTGAAAGATCTTCTGGGAAAAACAGAGTGGGGCTTGAATAGATGGAGCTATGATATGAATGGAGTAAAAAGATTGCTGAGGTGTGGAGATAGGGTGAAGGCTTTGCCCAACCCTTTACATTCAAAGACTCTGCAGCCAAGACAAGCAAAGTCGACATAAATTCTATGTATTCATGTTTCAGGCAGTATGTTGGCATTAAACTTACAGTATGATTAAAAGTATGTAGTAAGATTAAATTTAGCAAGAATATTCTAGACAATCAAACTTTATCCAGCACCCACAACTGCACAGAAGCTAAATGAAATTTTCAGGCTACTGAAAGTAGTGTGACCTAGAGGTTCTGTTGGAAATACCTGCTGTCATAGCCTGAGGACTTAAGCTGAACAATGTGAAGGGACAACTGCTATTAAGTGCTCAAGGTGACCTTGAGTGTAAGAAGTACTACTGTCTGAAAGACAGGCTTCATCTTTCTACCAGCCATGAATGGTCACAATCAAATTTCAGCTATTGTCATTAAAATCTAATATTTTTTTTTCAATGCAGTAGAAGTTTACTCATTAGTAATAGATTAAAATCACAAAATCGTATCAAAATTCTGTATGTGTTAGAAATGACCTTTTGCAGATGAAAAGCCTGAGTCTCAGAAACTTGATTGGACTTGGGTGAAGTAGCACAAGAAAATGAAAGATCTTGCACTGGAACGTGGGATTCCTGACCCCAAGTTAGTGCCCTGAATGTCTGTTCCTCCTCACAACACTTTTTTTTAAAAATTTTTTATTGTTGGTTGTTCAAAACATTACATAGTTCTTGATATATCATATTTCACACTTTAATTCAAGTGGGTTATGAACTCCCATTTTTACCCCATATACAGATTGCAGAATCACATCAATTACACTTCCATTGATTTACATATTGCCATACTAGTGTCTGTTGTATTCTGCTGCCTTTCCTATCCTCTACTATCCCCCCTCTCCTCCCCTCCCCTCCCCTCTTCTCTCTCTACCCCCTCTACTGTCATTCATTTCTCCCCCTTGTATTATTTTCCCCTTTCCCCTCACTTCCTCTTGTATGTACTTTTGTATAACCCTGAGGGTCTCCTTCCATTTCCATGCAATTTCCCTTCTCTCTCCCTTTCCCTCCCACCTCTC
>NW_026000119.1:4885538-4904419 GCF_001458135.2 Marmota marmota marmota | reverse complement strand
AAAAAAAAAAAAAAAAAAAAAAAAGGTGCCAATCGTGAGCCAACATATAAGGTAGAACCAGCGCGTAACTTGTCCAAGTTCACCAGTCTGCAGTGTCATTAGCTTATGGATATTTGCCCAATAATGGGCTACAGACTCTTTTCATTTGCATATAATTTTTTTTATTATCTAGCAGAAAATTCAAAGGTATCTCCCATTTCTTCCACCACCACCCCTCCTCTGCCATTTCCCTCATCCTATTCCAAAGGAGAAGTGAAGACAGGTCTCAGGATATGTAACTAGCACGAGTGGTACTGGCCATTTGTTATGGTGTAGATATGAGGTGTTCCCAAAAACTAACACATAAGACAATGGAAGAAAGTTTAGAGGTGAAATGATTGGGTTATGAGAACCTTAACTTAATCAGTGTATTAATCCATTGAATGGATTAATTGGGTGGGAACACCAGGCAGGTGTGGTATGAATTGAGGAAGTAGGTCACTGGAGGCATCCTTTGGGGTTTATATTTTGCCCCTGGTGTATCAGAGTCTTTCTGCTTCCTGATTTTTTGTCATGTCCTGAGCTGCTTTTTTCCTCCACACCCTCCCACCATGATGTTCTGTCTTACCTGCAGCCTGGAGCAATGGAGTCGCCATCTTTGGGATTAAATCCTCTGAAACCCCAAATAAACTTTCCTCCCTCTAAAATTGTTCTTGTCAGGTCTTTTGGTCAAGGTGACGAAAAAAAAAAAAAAAAGCTGACTACAACACCATTCCTTCTCTTTTTCTTGCTCATACACTGAGAAAGACTGAGGGAAACAGATTAGGCTCTTTCATCTTGGTCCTATTAAAGATACTCTGGCTTGTTTTCTTAGCAAGACTTTCTTATCATCAGGCTAGTAAACAAAGATTTAGAAGAGGGTATGAGAGAAAAGGAGAGGGAGACAAGGTCCTCTCTGCCTATATGAGTGTCGTCAATCACTTAGGTCAATATTTAGAACAGGCAGAAAGGTGTCATTTATGTGGTTTAGCTTAGGTCAACTATGGATCTTGTAACAACAACAACAAAAAAAATGACTCATTTTAAAAGAGTGTGCCCAGTTGTCTGAATTATTTTCTTAGGGTCTTTTTGAGAAAGATTGTTATCCTGCAAGTTTTAGTTGCTTGAAGACATAATTTTGAATCAAATATAATATTAATACCAACTTAGATGTAATTTACACTTATCATAGTGATTTTACAATTTTGTAATTATTTTGTTTCTAAAAATATTACTTGCTTATGCTATAAATTGCCGAGCCTGAGTGACTTAACTGCTCACCTGGTCAGCATAACAATATATTCACTGGTTGTACTGGAACATCACATTGGATTTTAAAATGATATTTGCACAGGGACGTTGGTATGGTTACTTCAAGCTTTAGTATTTTTAAGACCTCCAATATAGAGACTGATATTTCCTGCTAGGTAGGAGAAGTTACTGCCAGTGATTTGACCACAGAGTCAAGGCAAATTGAATAGCTTGGTCTTCAGCTGAGATGCTTACCATCAAAGATGGTGCACTGATTCCCTTTGGTATGTAATATAGTAAAGTGGGTACTGGTAAGGATCTTGGTTATGCAAAAATTTATATATTTATAAAGTATTTACTGTTATTGGGTGCTAGCTATGTGGTTAACAAGACACATTCCTGCCTGAAACAATCTCACATTCTAACATGTATTTACATATTTAGCTGTTGTAAGTGGTAACTTGGTGTAGTGGAAAGAGTCTGGACAGGGTAGGATCAGAAACATCAAAGTCTGCTCCCATTTCTGCCATTATCCGGATGCAACCACAGATAAATAATTAGGCTCTCTGTGACTCAATTACCTCATTTGTGAAAGGAAGGGAGAAGGATTGATGGGACACGTGAATGGTTCTAAAAATATAACAGGCAAAACCAATTGTCTTGAGGCTGTTCTAGTTTGGTGTTTTCCAATAATTCTGGAATAACTTGTGTGCTTAATAAATATTAAATTAAAATAAAATCATCTTAATCCTCTCCTTCCTGTGCTCCTAAATCCTGAAAGATCTTTAAACCACTCAAAACTCTTATGCATCATGTTAGGAGAAAAAAAAAAGTCCAAACAAACCCTAAGAGTAAGCATGAGATAAAAAGAACTGTCCTTAATCCTAGAGTCTCTAATATCCAAAACATGCAGGATGTGGTTTAAGGACAGTGTGCAAATACAGAATTGTGTTCTCAATTTTTATTAAAATAATAATAATAAATGTATGCTTATCTTTTTTATCTGCCCATGTAAAATACTTTTGTTCCTAACCCCATGATAACTAATCCACAATAACCCAGTAGCATTTCTCTTTAAGACAAAATACTATCTTATCTACTTTTAATGATATTCAAAATACCAAGTCACATAAATCCTTTCTGCCTCTTCAATCTGTTTCCCCATTTTACACACAAATTTCAAAATGTGAACATTTTTGATAGACATAACCATGAAAGTAGTAAATACTATACTTTAATAGAATACAACGTCTACCATCTAGTTCATATTTTGATTGTGGGTAACAGTAAATGTCAAATTCATGAATTTTCATGAAAACAATACTTCTTATTAATACCAACAAGGCTTATAAACTAACATAGTGACTTTATCTATTTTCCAGAATTAAGCTACTAAAATAAATAAGTCTGTGTGTAAGGGTTTTCACAAAAGTTATCTCATTTGCAACTCACAGCAATCGTTTTGCCATCTGTAAAATGGGAACAACAATGATAACTCTAATGTATCAGGCTTGAGAGGAGGCCGGGATTTTACTTGCTGATACTTTGCAAGCAAGAAAATCAAATGAGCTGCTCTGGTATCACTGTGCAAAGAGGAGCTTGGACACTTTATTATTTCCTTGAAATACAATCAGAGGGAGTTTCAAACAGGAATTCCAAGGAGAATCTATCTTAAAAACCATTTATTCTCCCTTGGGAATTCTCATCCAAAGGTAGTTTTAAAATGACCATGAGCAACAATCTGTTTTTTGTAAGTTTACCTTACTTTCTTTTTTGTTTGAGCTATATTATATCTCAGTAAGTACATAGGAAAGAACTTACTAGACTGCCCCACTTTACAGATGAAAGAAACAAAGCAACAGCTTTATTCACATGAGATGACATGGCCCATGAACTCACCAGTACAAAAAACAGTATTTCCTTACCTAGACATGACAGGAGAAAAATATGTTTTCACCATTGTCAAGGACATTCTTTGCTGTGCCAGACAAGGACTTGTCATTGTCTTAGTAAATACTTCCTAATGATGCACATGATGAGGACATGCTATGATGATTGACCAACAAGAATAATTAATTACAACAGCTAGAAAGTATAGTAAACCAAAAAGGATATGAAGCTGTACCATTTGCCACTAACCAATTCACAATTCATTTAGAGGAAAACGAGTTTCCATGGAAAAGGCAATGGACTCAAGGCAATTCACAGGCACCACCAGAACAGTCCATCCAGTAAGCAGTGAGAGGCTTTGGAAGAAGCAGCCTGTTGCTATGGGCTGGGATGCTCAGGAAAGGCACATTGCAAAGGGAAACGTGAATGGGTTTTTTAATTTACTGATTTGAGATAGTAGAATTGGTCAAATACCTAAGTTCAGCAAATGGGGGTCACTATTTTCTCTAGCGGGTAGGCAGTACATCCAGTTAATACATTTAAAAAGGTGATGAGTCAGTAAATTTCATACATTAGATTCAAGTGGGTTATGAACTCCCATTTTTACCCCAAATACAAAGTGCAGAATCACATCGGTTACACATCCACATTTTTACATAATGCCATACTAGTAACTGTTGTATTCTGCTACCTTTCCTATCCTCAACTATCCCCCCTCCCCTCCCCTCCCATCTTCTCTCTCTACCCCATCTGCTGTAATTTAATTCTCTCCCTTGTTTTTTTTCCCTTTCCCCTCACAACCTCTTATATGTAATTTTGTATAACTAACTTTTGCTTTTTAAGCAAGCAATTTTACAAAGTAAAAGCAGTTAAAATTTAAAACAAACAATAAAGTTATTTGGTTTTCTAAGAGAAATATGAAACATTACAGGTGTACACCTGTAATCTCATCCACCGAGGTGGGTGAGGTAGGAAGTTTACAAGTTTGAGTCCAACATCAGCAATTTAGCAGGACCCTATTTTAAAATAAAATTAAAAGGACTTGGGATGTAGCTCAGTGGTAAAGCATGAGTTCAATCCCTTATGCAAAAAAAACAAAAACAATTAAATTTCCTAAAATAGGAGGCTGAGGATACAGCTCAGTGGTAGGGCACTTGCCTAAAATATACAAGTCTCTGGGTTCAACTCCTACAGAACAAAAAACTTCTAGATATCACATCTAGGATGTAGAATCTCAAAGACAACAGCAATAGCAAATAAGGTAGGGTGAACAATGGCCCTTCATAAATAACCATCTATGAATCTCTGGAATCTGTGAATATATTACCTTACCTGGCAAAAGGGGTTTTGCATATGTGCTTGAAGTTTGAAGACATTGAGATGCAAAGATTATCCCGGGTAATCCGGGTCAGGTCAATGTAATTCTGAGTCATTTAAAAAGGAAAACCTTCCCAGTTGAGGTCAGGGAGAGAGATGTAACTGCTGAAGAAGGGCGATGCAGTGCTTTGGGCACTGCATAGAGGAAGTGACCCTGAGCCAAAGAATGTGGGAAGCCTCTAGCAGCCAGGAAAGGCAAAAACACCAATTCCCTCCAGGAGTTTATAAGAAAGAACTCAGCCTTGATGATGTTGATTTTAGCCTGAAAAGAACCATGCATAGTGATGGGCACCTATTATAATCCCTGCTATTTGGGAAACTGAGGCAGAAGAATTACAAGTTTGAGACCAGCCTCAGCAATCTAATGAGACCTTCAGTAATTTAGGGATACCCTGTCTCAAAATTTTAAAAAAGATCTGGGTATGATATAGCTCAGTGGTCAAACTCCACTAGTAGGGGGTTTAATCCCCAATACCAAAATTAAATAAAAGAGCCATGCCAGATTTCTCATCTACAAAACTATAATAATAAATTGTGTTGTTATTAAGCTGCCAATTTGGTAATAATATGTTGCAAATAGCATAGAAAACAATACAATAATAAATTTAAATTACTCATTATAAGGAGTTATTTAAATACTATAATCAGGAATTACTTTGAAGAATCAAACAGTATATTTATATATTAATAATAATAAATAATGAATAATTAATACTTTAGGCTTAGTGCAAAGGTGCTGAACCAGTTTAAGAATTAACATAGATAATGAATTAAGAAAATAGGCCCAATTATTGAGAAAATTTTCAGTTCGAAATATGTAAAGGCACCAGAAATTGAAAAGTAAATGGAGAAAAATGATCAAATGGTATCACACAGTAATTTAAAGATACAAAGTACTTTGTAATTGTGCTCTATTTGTGTAATAAGAATTGTAATGCATTCCGCTGTCATATATAAATAATTTTTTTCTGTCCTTTGAAAAAAGTACAAAACAAAACAAAGTACTTTGTATTTATCTCCTGGCTTCCTAAAAGCTATTCTCAGAAAAGGATATCCCTTAATCATCCTAAGAAATGAGGGGTATTTTATCTAAAAAGGAATTAAGACTGGTCCATTTGATTCTTAATGCTTTTATAAAAATTACCACAGTCTTGATGCCTTAAAGCAATAGAAATTTATTCTCTCAAAGTTCTAGATGCAGGAAATTCTAAATCAAGGTGTTGGCCAGTCCATACATGTTTTTAATCTCCCTTTGCCTCTCATATAAGGACACTTGCGATGGCATTTAGGGTCCACCCAAATAATCCAAGACAATCTGGTCATTTAAAGACTCTTAATAATTACACCTACAAAAACTTCACAATATAAGTAGCACCCACAGTTTCCATTATTGTTGTTTAATTTGGGTGTTACACTAAATTATCTTTGGTTTATTAAATGTGACTAGCCCCTTCACCTGCTGAAATTGAATCCTGATTTTAATAACATCCTTAGGTGATATATGTGTACATTAAAACTGGAGAAGAACTACTCATGAAATATTTGAAGATGACATTGTCAGCATTTGGTGAGTGAACAGATGAAGTGACTGACAGTGAAGAAAGTAAGGAGTAAATTGGAAGGCAGAATAGTAGAATTTAACAACACTTTTCAATTGTAAAGGAATGAAGTTCTTAAGTAAAAGGAACAAAGATTAAACTTCCAGAAAAAGAATGGCAGAGATATTTTGAGCTAGTATGTCACTGAAAATCTCTGAAATTATTCTCTGTAACTGGCTACCTGTGTTTAGAGCTGCAAATCTCTCCTTCATTGAGTTACTAATGACAAATGATCATTCTTTTTCTGTGCCAAGTCAGCATTAAAACACAGAAGAGAACACACATTTCACAAGAGAACTGTAATTCTCAAAATGCACTGCCCTAGAGCAGTAGAATCTACATCATCACATAGCTTACTAGAAATGAAAATTCTGGGACATCATCCCAGACTGACTAAATCAGAAGCTCTGGGGTAGGACACAGCTATCTGTTTAATAAGTTCATCAGGTGATTCTTATGTAAATTGAGAGAACCACTCAGTAAAATGAAGAAATCAGAGAGAAAAAAAAAGGAAGAAAAAAAAATAGCAAGATAAATCAAACTGAGAAGCTCTTAGAAATTGCTTTTATGATAAACACAGTTGGTTCTGTTTTCTAACACATCAAGAAGAATAAGAAGGAAACATGATCAGTTTGTAGTATTCCATGATATTACATTTTCCTCAAGCTAAAACACCATTTCTCTCTTGCTCCTAGTAGAACAATTTCTCAAAGATTATCTAAAAAAAATGATGTTTTTATTTCTTCATTTCCAAACTCACTTTTAATCCATCACAGTTGACTTCATCATCTACTAAAAATGCTTTTTGAAAATATGATCCATATTATGGATCTTATCAAAGCTTCAGCAACGTGAAACACAACTGCCTACTCTCTTTGCTTTGGTCCATGCATGCTGGAAACACCCTCAATTCATCACTTAGCAAATATTTATCAAGAAGCTAGCACATACCAAGCACTGTGCAGGATATTGCTAATAAAGTTAGAACAAATTAAACATAAGTCCCCATTTCTGTGGACCCTACAATTAAAAAGAGGGGGAAAGGACTTTTTAAAACAAGAAAATAAATAACAGATACATAAAGCTGTTATGACAAAAATGAAACAGGACAAAGACAGCCTGGGGTGTGTGTGCTATTTTAGTTAGAACGATCAGGAAAGACTCCATGAAGAGCAGAATTTTAGCAGAACCTATATGAAGTGAGAGACCAAGCTTTTAAATGTCTGGGAAAGATTATTTTAAGCAGAGAAAATATCACACAAAAGGGCACAACAGCAGAAACAATTTGACCAGAGCCCAATATAGTTAGAGTTAGATACAGTGAAAGTGGTAGTAATTGAGATTCAAAGGATATGCAAGGATCTGACCATATATATTGATGGTAGAGGAATTCCTCAGTGGATTAGAATGGACAACTGTAATTCACAGGGAATCATAACGGCTGAAAGAGTTAGTGGTTCCCAGGTGCCAAAGGGATTATTGCATGTTTCTAGAGTTATGTGAGTTAGAAAGTACAGAGATGGATGTCAGAAAGATGAAAGACAAGATTTTGGAACCACATAGAAACCATAAAGAACCATATAGAACCATAAAGAAAAAAACATTTATTATAGGAAATACAGAAAAATATCACTCAATGCAAAAGCATTTGTGCCAAATAAATACCCATTTATATATACTGGTATATTTCTGAAGTCATTAGTTTTAATTAATTCATCCACCACTGTACCAATGATGTATGCTTTAGTTATTATAACTTTATTATATCTAATAATACAAGTTCTACTATTTTCCTCCTTTTCAAAATTATCTTGATATTCTTAACCATTTATTCTTCAAGGTACAATTTTAAGTAATCAAAAATATCCCTTTAAAGCCTGGAGAGGTGGCACATGCTTGTGATATGCTTGTAATTCCAGCTATTCAGGCAGCAACTTAGCAAGTACCACAACAAGTTAGCACAAACTTGTCTCGAAGTAAAAATTAAAAAAGGACTGGGGATATAGCTTAGCATTAAAGGGTCTCTTGGTTCAATCCCTTATAGGAAAAAAATTACCCTGTGGTATTTTGCTTAGAATTTCAGTATATTTATTTTATGGTAACTTTTCTTCAGTAACTTTTCTTCTTTTCTTCATCTATGTAGTCTCTTGGTTTAGTTTTTTTTATGTTATTTTAGAAAAATTTTTCACAAAAAATATTTGGAGAAATGTTATAATTTTAGTAAAAGTAAAAGGTACAGTATGAATAAAGATTACATGCATAATAGCTAATGATATATTACTACTGTAAAACCAAGCTATTATTTTTTGTATAGATATTTTGTGTTAGATCAACTTATTGAACTATATTGTTTTCCAGTTCATTGTCTTGGATTTTCTAAATAAATTATCAGTTTACATAACAATATAATAATTTCATTTTCTATTTTCAAATACTTCGACTTGGTTTTTTATTTTTTTCATATTATTTTCATTCACTAAAACTTCCAGAAGATTTTAGATGCTAATGATGGGGCCAGATATTCTCAAGTTATTCCTGTCCTCACAGTTAATGCAAAAATGTAAAGAAACAAATAAAAAACTAATTTCTGACATTTCAACTATGGATATATCTTACAAACTGGGAGAGAAAAAAATAATTTCTTTCAGAAATAAAATCCCCAGCTGTTGCAAAATTAAAAAGCCAGCTACATGCAAACTTCTAAGTCTTCATGATGAATTACTGTGGATTGCAAAAGTGGTTGCAATTCTCCACCTCATACCTTATCCATGCCGCTTTCCCCAGAGGCTTGGCAGCTTCTCCCATCAAGAGAAGATCAGGTCAGTCTCCCCAGCCTCTTGAATCTGGGCTGGCTTTTGACCTGCCTTAGTCAACAGGATGGGGAAAATAGTGAGCTCTTTCTGAGCCTGAACCTGCAAGAGGAAAGAAAGGTCTTATAGCCTGTAAGATTGTATGAATAGTGAAAATATATGTATCCAACTGCAATTGAATAAGAGGACATAGAATTTAAAAGTAATTACCAGCATGAAAATTTCATAAAAATAATTTGTTTCAGAGAAATTCATAATGACAGACCTTTTGAAATGGTAAAAAACCACTGTTGGTCCCCAGAGAACTTAGACTCCATTTGCAAAATCATCTCTCTTCTGAAAAGAAGAGAAGATTCCTTAAAATTAATGATCCATTAGAGTATTTCAGAGTTTTAAAATTCTAGGAGATAAAAATTCCTTCATTTGTCTCTTTCAGAGAACACTTGGGCAGTCTCAGAGGGGCAGCACAAGAATTTAGCTTTGTTCCACAGCTCTCCTTTCCCAAAATGGATGTTTCAGTTTTAGCAAAGCAACGTACTGCTTAGTATGCTTTTTCTTGTTCTTGTGACTTTGGCTTTGCTGTAGTCAAAGTCCCATTTCAATGTATCAGGTTTATGTCTCCTCATTAGTATTTGGCAAGAGAAATCAGGCAACACATGTACTCAACTTATAACAAGTTTATGAATTTGTATTTTAATCCACTTCTGGGAAAAGACAAGCAGCCAAAGATCTCAATGATATATTAATGGTCTAAATTTTACTTTAATTCATCTTTTTCCAATGCACAAAATGTAATGAGGACCTAAGTACTTATTCCATAAGCTTTTTTCAACTAACTTTGGTTCACTATTAAGGTCACAGCCGATCTCAGTAAAATTTCAGATTCTACACGCTCCATAGTGTCCTAGCCCCACCTCTGTATCAGTAGCAATGTATCTTGATGTTTCTCAGTTGCTTCTTCTTGTGGGGGATTTTTGTTTTGTTTCCTTTTACTTTCTTTTAGTGGTTGAACAAAAACTAGTACTTCCTTTGTGGTTTTCTAGTAAATGTGAATCAGTATTCTTAGCTTCAAATGAATATTATCTGATTTCTTAATACTTTTGTGGCTAAACCTTAACTTGTTCTAGAGAGGATTAAAAAGACTAATCTAAGGGAAAAATGCACATTTTTGAAGTTTTATTTTATAAATTTAACATCATTTAAAAGATCCCTTTAATATGTATAGTTTTTATATGCCTCTTGGGAAATTAACTGTGCTAAAAACTGTTATTCTAATGAAAAAGACCATATATTTTATGATTTTGTTTGTATGAAAAATCCACAAAAGTCAGTCTATAGAGACAGAAAATTGATTAGTGATTGCCTGTAGGCGGGAATAAAGATTACTGCAAATGGTCATAGGGAATCTTTTTGAGGTGATGAAAATATCCTAAAACTGCATAGTGTTCCATAATTCCATAAATTTACTAAAAATAATTTTATTGAACATTTATGCCACCTAAACTATACCTCAATCAAACTATCATTAAAAAGGACAAAAAATGTTATTAGAGAAACCTAAATGTATCTAAATTTTCTCAATTATTTGAAAACAGTGTAGGTCTCTGAATAATGTAGCTCTTCATTACTGAACTAGACCACACTTGGGCTGATATAAACCTCCTTCATCAAGGGCTCTCTTGACCTATTTTGCCCATTCTGGATACCAGAATCAAGGCTTTATTGTCAATTAGGTTCATACTGTTTATATGTATGTAATAATACCTGAAAAGCACGTTTCCATTTTAATTTAAAAATACATCCAAAGTTTTAATTTAAAATGACTAAAAAAAAGAATGGAACCATGTATTGCACGCTAAACATAATTGTGGCTCACCTAGGCAAAATAGAACTCTGAAAGGATTATTCCATTTCCATATGCCTAAGGAAATGATAAAACTTATCATAGTATAAATCAATCATAGCACCAGAAATAGCAAAAGTTTTAAAAAGCAATAGATATACTATTTATTGTTTACCTTGTGACAAGCAAGTTTAAATGCTTAGCAGAAATATATTTATTTTATTCAAATACCACTTCTAATGGCAGATGTTATTATGCCCATTTTATAATAAAGGGAATAAAATCATAAAAAACATAATTTACCCATGTCACGCAACAAGTAGTTGGCAGAGCCAGCATTTGAATCCAAGTCTGTTCATTATACACTCAGTTAGAACACAGGTGCCCCTCTCTATCAGTATATCCTTTACTCAAATTCTCAATGCTTTCAGCTCCAACATTTATAAAATGAGGATAATGATACTTTCTCAATATTATAGAATTTTTTAGAAGATTAAATAAATAATGAAGATAAAGATTCTAATACTTTTCTCAGAACATTGTGGCCTCTTAATGATAGCAAGTAATATTTGTAGTAGAAATAACTGCAATTCACTTTGGAGGAAAATATGTACTAAATAAGTTAACCAAGATTGTTAGCTAGCTAGCTTTATTCTAATTATCAGCCAACTCACAAAGTACAAAATAAACCCCAGAGTAAAATTTCAACTAGCCTGCCAGTTGTTTACAACCGTCACCTCTTCTGTTCCATTATTGATACTGTATTGTCACTTCTTCTAATCCCATAAGCCCATACTGTTCCTTTATAATGATGTACTTCTAAATTCAGATGTTGAGGTTTAATCTCCGGACATTCATCAGCAATTACTACACATCAATACTTCCAATCAAATTTGAAATAATTTCATGAAATATTTTGTTTATTAGGAAGATATTTCATTTTACCCAGTTATATTACTTAAGATTTCCTTCCTGTGATCAAAATACCTAACAAGAACAATTTAGAGGAAGAAAAGTTTGTTTTGAGCTCATGGTTCAGAGATTTAGTCCATGGTCGGCTGACTACATTGCTCTGGACCTAAGGTAAGGCATGCCCATCACGGTGGAAGAGCACAGTGGAGAAAAGTTGCTCTGCTCATGTCTGTCAGTAATCAGACAGAGCATAAGTAAGAGACAAAAATAAAATCCCCAAGGGCATGCCTCTATTGATCTGCTTTCTTCAACCATGCCCCATCTGATTACAGTTACCATCCAGTAATTCATCTAAATTATTTATCTATCACATGGATTAATCTATTAATGAGGCTATAGCTCTCATAATTTAATCATTTCACAAATTGTAACATAAGATTTTGGGAGGACATCTCATATCCAAACCATAGCATTCTGCCCCTGACCCCCAAAAGCTTGTGTTCATCTCACAATGCAAAATGAATCTAGTACATCTCCAAGAGTTCCCATAATTTTAACAGTTCTAGGATTGCCCAACAGTCCAAGTCCAAAGTCTCCTTTGAGATTGAAGGAACTCTTGTGAACTTCTGCAAAGATCAAAATCAGGTTATATACATTCAATGTACAATGACACAGTAAAAAAAATCCCATTTCAAAGGAAGATATAGGGACATATAAATGAGGGATGGGACCCAAGCAAGACTTAAACCCAACTGTGCAAAAAAGTTCTGCAGCCCCATGTCTGGCATTGGGGCACATGGAGGCAAGATGTGATCAACAAAGAGCTTGGGCAGCCCTGCCTCTATGACTTTGCTGATTGTAACCCACGTGTCCTCTCTCTCAGACTGGCTCTGTCCATGGCCATTGTCTTTCCTTGGCAGGCATCCCACATTACTGGTATTTCATAATTCTGGGGACCCTCATTCCAGCCTTGGCTTCCTTTTCACAACTTCACACTTTGCCCTCTCAGAGGCTGTCTGCAGGGATTCTGACCTGGCCACACTTTGCTTGGCTTCCCAGGCCTTCCTTTGAAATCTCAAGGGAAGCCTCGAAGACACCTAACTCCAGCATCCAGCTTTCCTGCAAAACCAGCAACATGTAAATGCCACCAGCTCATGCAGTAGTTGAACCATGTCCACAGTGGTTTCTGAGTGCCTGGGTGATGGAGTATAGTGAAATGAACCCTGGAGAAACATATTTCAAGGTGGTTCTGGTGCCAGGATTCCCTTCTGAAAGCAAAGTCTTTCAAACTACTTTTCACTTTTACATTCTAAAGCTATTGTGGGTAGCTTTGTACTGATCCCTGAAATGATCTCACTACCTCTTATCCTGTTGTCTCTATTAAGGGTATTTAGTATCTATTTAGTGCTGGTACTATCTTCAGAAACCATGCCTTCCTTGAACATGTACTACTTCTCTGACCAAACTGCAAGTTTTTTTGAATCTTCTTCCTGCCTTGTGTTCCGATTTTTCACAGTAAAACAGTTTAAAAACTTCCACAATATCCATATCACTTCCTAAATTCTGTGCTGCCTTGAAATTTCCTCATCTAGATTAATTAGACTATCTCCTTTAAATTTAGCCTCCAAGAAAGTCTCAGGACTTGGGAAAAAATGTAGACAAGTTAGTTATTTGCCATAATATAACATGAAACGCCTCTAGTCCAATTCCCAATACAGTCCTCATTTTCCTATCAAACCTCATGAGCAGAGTCCTTACTATCTACAGTCCTATTGGAATTCTGGTCTTTTAACACCCTCCCCACCCTGACAACCAACAAAAATCACCCATTAAAGCTCTGCTTTCAATATTCTAAGGCTTCTCCAGCCTGCATCTCCCAATTATTCCAAACTCTTTCTATGAACCAGTTCCAAAAGCTTCTGAACCACATGGTTAGGTTAATCACAGCAATAACCTGGTTCCAAATTCTGTGTTATTCAGCTTTTCATCACTATGACCAACATATCTGACACTAACAACTTAGCAGAGTAAAAGTTTATTTTAGGTTCAAAGTTTCAGCTCCCTTGTTATGGGCCTGACGTGAGGCAGCACATCATGGTGGAAGGGTGTAGCAGAGGAAGTTGCTCAGCTCATGTTAACTGGGAAGCAGAGAGCACAACTGAGAGAAAAAAAAAAATATAATTCCTAAGGGCACGCCTTCAGTGACCTATATCCTGGATTCACACCTTACCTAACTAGATTTACCACCCAGATAGTGCATTCAAATTGTTAATCCATCAAATGGATTAATCCACTAATAAGATTATAACTCTTATAATCTAATATCTTCAACTCTGAATATTTGCTCAACACAGAAACTTTTTCAGGGGGAACACCTCATATTTAAACCATAACACCAACATTTATTTATTTCACTAAAAATATCTTTTAAAGTATACTTATACATTTGTGTTCACATTCTTGGAAAGACAAATTTATTTGCCCTGTACAAATTTGTGTGAAAAGGAATCCATGTGATTGATTATCTTTTCTTGGTTTAGAATTATAAAAAAAAATTTCACTTGAAGTATCTTTTCCTATTGAAAATAAAAGAAACAAGGTACTATGGTTTAACACCAGAATTCCAATTGAGAAAGAAACAGTATGAGATAGAAGATAAGACCCTGATAGCATCTGAATTTGAGTTAAGCAATTCCATGGAGACAAAAGGAAGGGCTCATTTTGTTTCTCTATTGGGTTTAGTGAGGAACAGAAAGAAGGAAGAATATGCAAAATTGGTTAACTAAATTCTTGAGTCCAAGCCAAATTTTGGTGGTTTATTTTTTTGTTTTGCTTTGTTCTATTTATGATTGAAACTTGTTGAATTTTTCAGTAGCCTGGTCTGTCAGCAGTATCTTGGGTCCCTTGGGTCCCTTGGGCCATGCCTGCAGGGCATAGAACTTATAAGTAGAGGAAATGTATTAGAAGTTTGATTGACTTGCCCCAAGATGTATAGTGAACCTAGAGGAACTCAACATTTTTACTCATTTTGGCCTCACTTGAAATTCTCTAGCATCAGAAAACCCAAATATTCACACACACCAAAAAAAACCCACATAATAATCCCTTAACACTCAGAACTGGAGCAGAAGATTGGAAATACATTTAATAAGATTTACATAGAAAGGGAGCTTTGTATACATAATAATGTAATCATGAAATTATAAATAGTGAAATGTATATAATTTTAGTTCGTCAGTCATTTCATCCATAAGAACATGGAAGAGAAAAGATGTTTAGGTAGTTACCTAAGATAAACTCCATGTGTTCAGGCTTGTGTTTTCAATTCTTTAAAATCTATATTAATATTATAATATGTATGCATTTATTCCCTGCATATCCTAGAAATTAATAAGAGCGAGGAATTTACCATACTGATGATGACTTTTCTATTTATCCTTGTAGATATGTCTCTTTTGCTTTAAATACTTTGAGGTTTGGTTTTCAAAGCCTCATTCAAGTTCAGAATTGTTATATATTTTTATGAACTTAATCTTTTATCATTCTGTAGTGAATCTTCATCTCTAGTAATGCTTTTTGCATTAAAGTACTTTTTGTCTAACATTAAAATACTGATAGCAGCTCTCTTTGAGATGGAAATTCACATAGACATCCTTTGATCATTCAACTTTCAGCTTTTTAGTGCTTTTATTTTTTTTGTCATATTTCCCACACATTTATTTTTAACTTAAACATTTGATCATTAATAGTTATTGTAATTACTTAATTATTTTAACTTATTCCTATCAACAGTAGCTTTCAAAGTCTACCACAATAAAATACCACAGACTATTTGGCTTAAGCAACATAACTTTATTTTCTCACAGTTCTGGAAACTAGAAGTTCAAGTAGATCTGGGTTTTGGCAGTTTGGTTTTTTCTTAGGCCTCTCTCCTAAACTTCAGATGGCCCTCTTGCTGGAACTTCACATAGTGGTTTTCTCTGAGCACATGAACCCCTGCTATCTGCGTCCAAATTTTCTCTTAAGAGGACACCAGTTAGATTGGAATAGGGCCCATGCCAACAGACTCATTCTAGCTTACTCACATCTTTAAATACTCTATCTCCAAATAAAATCATGCACTGAAGTACTGGTGGTTAGGTCTAAAACATATAAATTTGGAGAGGACAAAATGCATCCTATAACACTGTCAATAAATTTTGTGTGTTTTATTTGTCCTGCCTCTTCTATATTTTTTCCTCTTCTTTCTTATATTTCATTATGTTTTGTCAAATGAATCTTTCTTTAATAATTGGAAGGTCATGTACATTTGATCCTGTTTGTTAATGATAGTCTTTTTTTTTTTACTGTTGGCTGTTCAAAACATTACATAATTCTTGATATATCATATTTCACACTTTGATTCAAGTGGGTTATGAGCTCCCATTTTTACCCCAAATACAGATTGCAGAATCACATCAGTTACACATCCATTGATTTACATATTGCCATACTAGTATCTGTTGTGTTCTGCTGCCTTTCCTATCCTCTACTATCCCCCCTCCCCTCCCCTCCCCTCGCCTCTTCTCTCTCTGCCCCCTCTACTGACATTCATTTGTCCCCCTTGTATTATTTTTCCCTTTCCCCTCACTTCCTCTTGTATCTACTTTTGTATAACTCTGAGGGTCTCCTTCCATTTCCATGCAATTTCCCTTCTCTTTCCCTTTCCCTCCCATCTCTCATCCCTATTTAATGTTAATCTTCTTCTTATGCTCTTCGACCATACTCTGTTCTTAGTTACTCTCCTTATATCAAAGAAGACATTTGGCATTTATTTTTTAGGGATTGGCTAGCTTCACTTAGCATAATCTGCTCTAATGCCATCCATTTCCCTGTAAATTCTATGATTTTGTCATTTTTTAATGCAGAGTAATACTCCATTGTGTAAAAATGCCACATTTTTTTTATCCATTCATCTATTGAAGGGCATCTAGGTTGGTTCCACAGTCTTGCTATTGTGAATTGTGCTGCTATGAACATCGATGTAGCAGTGTCCCTGTAGCATGCTCTTTTTAGGTCTTTAGAGAATAGACCGAGAAGGGGAATAGCTGGGTCAAATGGTGGCTCCATTCCCAGCTTTCCAAGAAATCTCCATACTGCTTTCCAAATTGGCCGCACCAATTTGCAGTCCCACCAGCAATGTACAAGTGTACCCTTTTCCCCACATCCTCGCCAGCACTTGTTGTTGTTTGACTTTATAATGGCTGCCAATCTAACTGGAGTGAGATGGTATCTTAGGGTGGTTTTGATTTGCATTTCTCTGACTGCTAGAGATGGAGGCACCAACTTTTTAATGTGTTGATTTCTTCTTATTTTTATACAGCTCTTGAAACACCCCCAGGTTGTCATGCAGGCTAGGCAAGTGCTCTACCACAGAGCTCCATCCCCAGCCCATGCTGCTCATTAGTTGCAGTGTTTCTTCTGGGAAAAATACATTGCAGCTCACAAACCTACATTTTTCTGACTTAATTTGGTGACATTAAAATCTTGGTATCACATAGCTGGTTGAGAAAAACCACAAATAGATGGCTTCTGTGTCTGACTGATTTCTCTCTCAGATGCTATAAAAAGACAGAACATTCCTGATCATTTTTTATGGGTTACCACTGACTGTATCTTCCCTTTTGTTGTCAGTCTGTCCTATTAGCAATCACAAAAAATTATGCCACATCCCTGGTTGAAGAACAAGAGGAAAGACCTGAATGAGGGATCCAATGTGTCATGGCCTGAGAGAGCCCCACAATATGGATACCTGCACTATGGATGACATTCTTCATTAAGCCAATAAACTCAATTTCTGTATTTAGTTTAGCTAGATATTTAAATTGTCTTGAGCATATATCTTTCCTTTCCAAAAGCTTCTTTGGATAGAAAGAACTATGTGTCACTTTTATGATTCCTTCCTAATCAATTTAATAAAATATAGAACGTCAAGATTTGTTCATCCTATCTAATGTCACCACTTTTATAGAATGTTCAGATTTAAAGCCTGAGGCTCTTCTACTTCCAGAGAGCCCTTTGGTCATGTCATAGTGGCCCATGAAGAATAATTTCTCTTTCTTTTTGCCCTGGGGTTTCTCATTCCTCACTCACAGAATGAGAAGATTGCTGATTATTAGAAGAGATGTATGTTCCATCTCAAGAATCTGTGGTCATCCAGTAGGAGGGGCTATAATTTTATAATGCATTTAGTGACACAAGTAATTTCTGGAGAATAAAAATTAATTGGCTTATTATGAATGTTTTTGCTTCTTTTGCTCATGGCCAACATGGATACTTTACTTTCTTTCTTAACCTGAAATAGAAGTGCAAATCTGAAGCTGTGTTTGGGAATCCTAGGACACATAATACCCCAAACCACATGATCACTGTGAGAGTGTAACAGAGATAATAGTCTCACATTTTAGGGAGAAGACCCTCAGAACCACAGGGAACCCCTGAGAGGTGCCAGTAACCACTCACCCCAGAGTAGATGCATTACAGTATATGAAATGTGTTTGCACTAATTTGTTAACATAGCTAATATAGGTTTTTAAAAAGGAGAGAATGGGTGTAATCTATGTGATTGGCAGCCTTCAGATGCTCTCACAGATGTGTCCAGGGAATTGAGAGAAAAGTTTTGAGTTCAACTCTCACCAGTTCACTACTATTCATTGGAAACTAAAGTAAGAGTCAGGTAACATGTTCCACTAGGGAATCCACAGTTCTGCATTCTCCAGTGGGATCTTGCCACTTTCTTATGGATTCTAAAATTAAAGACCTACAGAGAGGTGAGTTAAAGATGTCCTTTCCTTAAAATGGTGCAGGATCATCTCAGGTCCCCTGAGTCCCCATGCAACCTGTCCAGATAAGTGCCATTTTTCCTCAAATGTAGTACTGGTGTGTGAGTAGGCTTCTGTGATTTTGATGAAGAATAAAAATAGCTAAATTGTATGTTAGGTCCTTTGATAGCTCTAAATTTTGTATTCAGATATACCCATATTCAAGAGCTCAGAGGAATGCAAAAGGAAATTTTCTTCTTAATAGATGGTTAATTTTTGTAGTAAAAACTAGTTATTTCAAGTAAATCATTTTAAATCCCCATCTATTTCTCAAACCATAGTGAGTTTAATTTACTGCTCTACCAGTTCTCCAAGTACATAT
>NW_026000119.1:4876594-4884902 GCF_001458135.2 Marmota marmota marmota | reverse complement strand
TTCTCCTTCCTTCCTTCCTTCCTTCCTTCCTTCCTTCCTTCCTTCCTTCCTCTCTTTCTTTCTCTCTTTCTTTCTTCCAGTCTGTGATCTTCATTCGTGATAAAAATTCTCATGGACAAGAAGTGTCAGGATATATTGACTACGCCCACAGACTCAAGACTCAAGATTTTGAAGTCTACTTTAATGGGAAAAGAAGACTTCTTCCAAGGCCCACAGATCTGAGGTACATTGTATACATAATCCTTGCATCTTCAGTGGCAGGGATGAAGGATTTTGCTTTTATATTCTATATTGTACTTGGAACGGTAATGTACATATATAAGGAATTTGATGACTATGAACTTTTAAAAAATTCTAAAATGGGGAATGAGCATAGATACATTTTCCCCCTTTAATAGTCTGAAAAAGATAACACTTCAGATTCAAGGTAAGTCAATTCTCAGCAACATTCATTTTATACATTAAGAAGAGCCTAAAAATTTCTGGCTTCATAAGTCTCTTACCACTATGTGGGATATTCTGCCTAGAAGCCTCAAAATATGTTATCATCCCACTTTCTTGGTCAACAGCCAAAGTGCAGGCCACTGACCACCTCAACTAATTTTTCTCATCACAGTTCTATTCTAGAGCTCCTTCACATCTAACTTTTTCCCCCCTTGCGGGGGCTGCCTGAAGGGGAAGAAAAGGAGAGAAAGACAGTAGAGAGCAGAGTAAGAGAGCAGAGAGAAAGAGAAAGAGAGTATACAGTGTGAGAAAGAGAGCAGAGAGAGGAGAGAAAGAAGAGGAAGAGGGCAGCCTAACTTTCTTTTAACTGAAGGCCCTTACCCTTTCCTCTGGCTTCCTCATCCCAGGTGCCTGGACCTACTCTACACTGTCAGTCATTGACAGAATGATCATTCTGTCCCCTTCTAAATGGCACTTAAGCAAAAGCTTTTTGTTCAACTATTTCTACCTAACCATAGAAACCCAAAATAGTAGCAGCATTCTAATTTCACTCCCAAAACTGTATTCAGGTCATTGTTTGAGACTTGTATACTCTGAGAACCCTGTGACACTCTATTTATCCTTCTTGCTATTATCTAAAGATTTGCTAACCTTAGGTTAGATAGGAAAGTAAAAAGTCCATTAAAGTGGTGATGGGTTACATCACCACTTTAATGGACTTCTTACTTTCCTATCTAACCTAAGTGTATAGCACATTATTTAACTTCTCTCATACAATAATCTCCACTGCCCATGTCTTTTTGTCCTTTGGCTGTATCTGTGTCTGCATCTCAAAGCAGATTGATCTAGATCACTTCTTCACTGAACCTGTAGCTGTACCCTGGGACAGTGTTGAAGGAAAATTTTGGAAACTTTACAAAAATGTGCATGGCTGCTCCTAATAACATATGGTTTTCAAACTCCACTGGGTGCTTAAAGTTTAAGTTCAAAATTAAACTCATTATGGGCCATGGAGCCTGCTGTGTCTTTTGTAAAGCCTATCTTAGCAAATGGAGCCACCTTTAAAACTGAAAGCATCAACCCAGCATAGTATTGACATTAAAACAGACTTATAGACCAATGGAACATAATGAAGAGTCCCAAAGTAAACCCACACATCTATAGCCAATTGATTTTTTTCCAAAGATGCTAAGAACATGCATTGGAGAAAGGGTAGTATTTTCAATGAATTATTCTTGGAAAATTGGATAATCCACATGCAGAAGAAAAATTAAACAAACCCTTTATCTCTTACCAGTTATAAAAATCAACTCTAAGCAGGTTAAAGATTTAAATTTAGGACTTGAAACTATAAAAACTACTAGAAAAAAAAGGAAATGTGTCAGGGCATTGCAGTAGTCTAACATTTTTTGAATAAGACCCCAATAATACAGGTAACCATATATCTACAAAGGTCTAATATCTAGCATATAGAGGGAACTTTAAAAATATAATAGCACAAAACAACCTAATTTTAAAATAGACAATATACCTAAATAGGCTCAAAAAAAGAAATACAAATGGCTAACAGGTATATGAAAAAAATGTTCAACATCACTAATCATCATGGAAAAGCAAATCAAAATCACAACAAGACATCAACCTTGGACTGGAATTGTAACTTAGTGGCAGAGCGCTTACCTAGCATGTGCGAGGTACTGAGTTTGATCCTCAATACCACATAAAAAATAAAAAAAAAATAATAAAGGTATTGTGTCAATCTACAACTAAAAATATTTTAAAATATATCAATCTTACTGCAATAAGAGTGGCTGGATTTGTGGAGGGAAAGACTACAGTTCTTCCATTTGCACTGCCTTATTTCCTCTTTAGGGTCTGTACTACCTACCCACTTTTTCCCATAGGCTCCTATTCTACTTCTTAACATGCCCTGCTTCTTCTCATTCTTCAATATCTTGACTTCATCAATGTCTTTTCTTCTTATCTAAAGTTGCCTTCACTATCAGCAATTGATTCTGTAGGCTCTCAACATAAACAGGATGTGATGAGGATGTGGAAAAGCCCACACTAGTGCACTGTTGATGGAAATGTAAATTAGTATACATCTGTTTTGGAAAACAGTATGGAGGTTCTTCAAAAACTTTAAAATAGAACTACCATATGATCTAACATTACTGGATATTTATCCTTTATCCAAAGGACATAAAATCAGTACATTGAAGAGACATTTCACTCCAGTGTGTATTGCAGCACTCTTCAGAAGAGCAAGAGATGGAAATATCTGAAGTGTTTATCAGCCTGTAAGTAGATAAAGAAAATGTGCTACATATATAGAGTAGAGTACCATTCATCCACAAATATATGAAATCTTGTCACTTATGCCAACATGCATGGAACCGGAAATCATTATGATAATTGAAATAAGCCAGGCACAGAAAGACAAGTACTGTATGCCCTCACTCATATATGCAGTCTGAAAAAATTGATTTCATAGAAGGTGAAAGTAGAATGGTGGTTACTAAAGTCTGGAAAAGATTGATCATTGGTACTAAGTTAGAATTAGAAATAAGAATTTGTTGTACAATTGCACAGTTGGGTGACTACAGATTACAGTAGTGCACTGTATATTTCAAAAGCCTATATGAAAGTACTTTGAATATTTTCCTCAGAAAGAAATGGTAAATAGCCAAAGAAATAGTTATAAACTTTATATATTTAAGCTTAATACAATGTATGCATATCAAAATATCACATGCTTTCCCATTATATGTACAATTGTACTGTATACATCAGTTAAAATAAATTTAATTCATAAAAATATATTAATGAAAGCAAAATTCAGATGCTATTCCAGACCTCTTCCTCTCCATCAACACCCTCATAACTAATAATTTATTAAAAACACTAGATATTGTTACCTTAACAGCTTTGTTTATATTAAAAACAAATTTAAAGCATACCATTTCACTTGCAAACACTTCTGTCTTTATATCTGATAACATTTTACAAGAAACATCATGATCTTATCATGTATAACAAAACAATTAATTAATGTCACCTAGTGCCTAATTACTCTTTGTTCATATTTCATTGATTGTCTCAAATTTTTACAATGGATTTGACTAACCAAAATTTAAATAAGATTGTGTTTTTTATTCTATGGCCTTCAACCTTTTTACAACATGTTCCCCTCCTGCTTTTTATCCTCTGTGCTACTGATTTGCTAGAGAAACCTTTATCCCCAAACATCTCGAATTCTCAACTTGACTGATGACTCTCATGTTGTTTGTTACAATCTATCTCTAACTCCTTATTCCCCATAAACTGTACTTCCTATTGACCCAGTTTTAGATCACCTGAGGTAGCCTCAGCCTAATCATTCCATCATTGGGCTCCCCATCAAGTTTTGGCCAGTGCTTTTAGCATCCATTAAGGAAGGCTACATAAATAATTTTATTAAGTGCTACATAAGGGTGATTTTCTAATTCTGTCATTCATCTAGCATTTTTAAACTACAATTACTCCAGAGAGAGTAACTTTTCCTTGTCAGCTATTTCATTAATATGAAATATAATTCATATAGAAAGACAAAATAAATATTTAATTATTTTTCTTATGAAAAGAAATGCAAAACAAGAATCACAGAAGTATACATAGATAACATCAACTTGTTTCTCAGTGTGATTATACCAATTTGTACCAACAAGAAGTACCATGTTAATGATGTGGTTGGCCCACATCCTCACCAACACACAGCATTAACAAATGTTTTTCTCGCTGTGGTGAAATAATATGTATAAATGGTCTCTCATTGTGGTTTTAATTTCCATGATCACCAATCAGATTGGACATCTTTTATTGGCTATTCAGAATTCCTTTCTGTAAAGAATCTACTAAGACTTTCCCCCTCTTTTTCAGTTGGTTTGTTCTTTCATTTCTTGTAAATTGCAGGAATTTGCTTTGTTTAATTTAGATGCTGATTAATCCTTTGCTTGTCACATGTATTAAAAAGTATCATCTTTCATTTCCTTTACACTGACTTTTATAATCTGAAGTAAGAAGTTTTAATAGCCAGATTCATGTATTTCAGTCTTTTCCTCTATGGTTTGCACTGTTTGAATTTTATTTGGTAAATCCTCATCTTTTGGGAGGTCACAAGGACACTGTTTATAGAGTGATATAGTTTTGCTTTTATCATTTTCTATCTTTAACCTACCCGAATTAACCTGTATATGTGTTGAGGCAATTGAAATGTGGGGGAAAATTCCTTTATATATAGTTTCATGTTTAGTTTGATTCAGAACTAGAGAAAATATCTTAAAATTTAAAATTACATGAGTTCTCTTTCTAGTTCTTTATTTTCCAACAAGCTATTTTCTGCTGTGTAGAGAGACATTTCTGTGATTAGAATCCTGCCTTTTATTTTTACTATGGAAAATATAAATGTCAACAGAGAGCTGCAACTATTTTGAGATGCAGCAGAACTTGATCATCTTCTTGTTTCAGATTGATGGTGTCCTTAAGGTTCAATATCTTCTCTGAATACTTGTGAGCAACTTATAAACAGATAGTGTTCTATCATTTACCAACTTTCTTCATACTCCCCTCCAATTTCATGACAGAAGTACAACAAGCATTGTTCTTACCACCTGTGAGAGGATAAATTAAAAAAGTAAACCACATGCTAAAGTTCAGGAGCAAAACTGTGATCAGTATGAAGAAATCTCAAGTTCTTAGGCATTCTAAGTCATTGCAATTATGGGTTTAAACTTTTATATGTCAAGGACAAAGTGCAATATGGAATCCTTAAGCTATGTTGTGCCCCACATATAGTTGCTTACATGTTTATGTGCTTTTTGAATATACATCCAAGACCAACCTGTAACGTTCTACCTATCCCTCTGATATGATGATCAAGGGGAAATGAAAATTTTCTCTTGTCTTTTTCTTTTTTTGGAGATTTTATGAAATAT
This sequence comes from Marmota marmota marmota, assembly GCF_001458135.2. Lineage (NCBI taxonomy): Eukaryota > Metazoa > Chordata > Mammalia > Rodentia > Sciuridae > Marmota > Marmota marmota. The sequence goes on along the minus strand of NW_026000119.1, from coordinate 4,879,485 downwards.
TCATACCCTTGACCAAAGAGTGCCCTTAATACTAAAGTTTCATGAGGTATTACCATCAAATTTCCTTGCAGCCCTGCTTTATTAAGATGTTAAATGTTCCAAACCCCTACAGTTAGATTATAAGCACTTATCTTGTGTTTAAGTACAATCTTAAGAAAGCATTCTGGTAACATACTGGCAGTTTCTCACCTTTAAAAAGGAAAAAAAGAAAAAGAAAAAAAAAGGAGTAAATGATCACAGCCCTGCATTCAAAAGATATGTTAAATGTTGCTTATTTTTAAAGTTATTAAAATGTTGCGTATTCAAATATGGTCAGTAATCATTAGAGTATCAGTCTCTTCAACAAATGCTTACTAAATTTTAAAGATAGAGAAATATTTTGGATAACAAAAGATATCGATCAAAGGAGATTTGCTACAATATAGCTTTGCAAAGTGGGGTTCATGAATTACTAGCATTGACATCACCTGGGGCCCCAAAGTATTGTGGGCTCAGTCCCAACCACTGCATCAGAATTATCACATAATATAGCACAATCTTCAAATTTTTCCATATGTATATATGTGCTACTCCATTATACCAATATAACAAATTATCCTAGACTATATAATCTATAAACAATAGAAATTTTTTACACATAGTTCTGGAGGCTGGGAAGTCTAAGATTGTGGCAGGATTGTTCTCTGGTGGGGAATGGCAGGATTAGTCTGGTGGGGACTACTCTCTGCTTCCAAGATGGTGCCATATTACTGCATTCTCAAGAAGAGAGAAACACTGTGTCCTCACATGGCAAAAGGACAGGAAGGCAGAAAGCAGTCTGAGATAATTTTCTCCATTCTTTGTATGGGTACCAATGTGTTCATGAGGGCCAAGCCTCATGACTGAATAATTTCCCAAAGTCTCAACAAGAATTTGGGAGGGAATACATTTAAATCATAGCAATGTTAGCTCAAGAAGAATGCTCCATTCTGTAAGGATAGTTACTACCCAAGTATGGCTAGTGAGCAATGGAAATATGGTAATCCTGAATTCAGATATAATGTAAATATAAAATATACCCCTGATTTGAAAGACTTATCCTAATAATATAAAATATTATTAAGAAATTAAAATTACATATGAAAATAATATGTAGGTTATATAAGATTAACAACATACTATTAAAATTATTTTCACCTATTTATTTTTGTTTTGTTTTTTCAATACACTACTGGAGATTCAAAACTGCATATCTATAACACATTTCTGGCTCGTAATTTCTGTCTCATAAGAAACCATAAGCCAAAGATCATGTGTTAGTCATTTGGGTCAAGTCTGGCTGCAGAATATTTTATTTTGCCTACACAATGTATTTAATTGTATCAATGTTCTAGAAAAAGGAAAATTTATATAAAATGTCTTGGATTTAAAGATTTTCTTAAAAACTTAACAAGTTCTTCCATTGCTGGTCCTACATTCCTTCATCCCAACCATCAACTAGAATTGAATTGCATCTGCTTTCTGATTGAGACGTACTTTTATTTTCACCAGATTAACAGAATTGATTAACTCCTACCTAATGGCATAAGCACTATCACCTTTGATTCAGTCCTATTTAGAATCTGTCAAGTTCTATGCATTTAAGTTTGTGACTGTCTTGGATTCTGGAAGTCATATTTGCCATTAGCTGGGTCATGATCTCCACTGCTCAACCAATTGGGTTTAATTTCAATCCTTGGTCTCTCCCAGATTGTTTCGTACCACTGTGGTCAGGAAGCCTAGACCAAGTCAAAGTCTTAAGTGATTATGATGACTTTATGATTATAATGAAAATCATCTGAGCATTTACTGCACACAATACACTAGGCAAAATTCTATCTATCTATCTATCTATCTATCTATCTATCTATCTATCTATCTATCTCAATATATGTATATGCTTTCACTTACTCTTTACCACAACCATATGGGCTATGGGTTAGGGATCTTTTTTCACATTTTAACTTCCAAAGAGCCTGAATTATAGAGGTGTTAGTTGGTTTGACCAAAGTTACACATAGACCCATATACACACACAAAAAACTAGAAATTCAGGACAAATAAAGATCAAATGCCACAATTCTTTTTAAATCAATATTTTATTCTATTTAGGACTTTGTCATGTAAAGATATAATTTTCTCCTTTGGTCATACCATATCCCAGTCTTTGTTAGGTCATATATTTCTTTTGCAGATGTGCGTCTAACTTGACAAGAACTAATTTGGGATTGTTTTCCAAAACATCAAGCAACCCTGCTGTCCACAGTTAAAACTGGGGAATTTTGGCCATCCTGTATCCACCCTTGCCACTTCCTTCTTTCATTGAGTTTGGCAAAAAACAACCCTTTGTACTTAACCAGGCTTTCATTTACAGTCACTGTGAGTAAGAATTACAGTGTCCCACAGCTTTGTATGTGGAAGAGCAATGAACAGAACTAAAAGTGGCCTATAATTGTGGATTCAGTCTAAAAGTCTTTAGGGGAAAATTGGCCCTGACTTGTTGAACCTCAGTTATGTCCCAGGATGCTTTTAGAATCTATTCATATCCTCTGAACTGTGGTTCCCATAATTTTTGTAATATCTTCTTGGAATTCTTTCATAGATAAATTTAATCTTCCAACACTTAACTCATTTTAGCTTCTCTTTATATCAAACTAAACAATAAATATTATCTCTCATGAAAAACTAAAGGATATAGAATAGAAATCCTAAAAGCTGTATACAGATGGACCTCCTTCTGCCTGTCTATAAACCCCAAATATTTGAGGAGTAGCAGTTCCTCCCAAATCCTTACTCAAGTATCAGTATCATCCAGTGCTGGAATTTCATCCAGGCCCCATTAAGCTGGTTGCTAAAAAAAAAAAAAACAAAAA
>NW_026000119.1:4808702-4875865 GCF_001458135.2 Marmota marmota marmota | reverse complement strand
ATATTTAAGTTTTGGAAAAGCTCAAAGAACAGCATCATGAAAACCAATATGCTTACAACCTAGACTAAACAATTGTTAACATTTTTCCAACTTTGCTTCAACTCTTCAGTATTTGGGAGTATGTGGATATGGTGTTTATGGATATGTGTGGTGTGGGGTAGTATGTCCATATAGTATTTGAAAATAGCTTATAGATTTTACCCTGCCTAAGGATAAGGATATTCTCTACAGCATCACCATTTTCCTACATGAGAAAATAATTGTTTCCTCTCATATTATCTAATATTCAGCTCATTTCCAAATTTTCTTAATTATTCCAAAAATGTGTTTTACAACAAATTTTATAAATCATCATCCAATCAACATATCAAAATTACATTGCTTGTGCCTCTTGCCTGTCTTTTACTTTAAAAAGCCCCTTTCCATACTTCACAAATTTTTTTGTGGTGGTGGGGGGATGACATTGACGTTTTTTAAAGAGATTAGACCTATTGTCTTTCAGATTGTTTTATACTGTGGACTTCTCGGGTTATTTCCTTGTGGTATCAGTTGACTTATTTCTCTTTTCTTTGTACTTTACTTAAACTGGAAATAACAGTAAATGTTGAAAATGTTCAGTGTGAATATTTCTTTGAAAAAGAATTCTCCACTGACAAGTAATTACATATCAGATTGTATCAGGAGGCATCTAATGTCAAGTTGTCTCATTATTAGTGATGCTCAACCCTTGAGTTAAAGAGGAATTGCAGGATCTTTCCTCTGAAAAGTATAGTTACATCGTATGGAAAAAAAATTTATAGTCCCTAAATTTGTATGAACTAATTATGTAAACTTATTTATTTATCTTTCTTGTTAAAAAGTATATATTTAAAAATATTAGTAGCAAATTAATCTTGCTATCCAGTTATTTTCATTTAATTTTCTGAATTGGAAGAAATGATGGTATGTCTTATAGCTTAATCCAAATAATGCTAAAGTTTATAGAGCAGAGCTAGCAGGCATCACAGACAACTTCTGGTGTGCAAAAAAAGGCAACAAAATTGCATTTGTTTATTTTTTGGAACACAGACCATTTTTCTAGAGATGTTGACATATCAGAAATAATTACTTTGGCAGGTTGGCCCACAAATTTCTAAATCAATTTTTCCCACAGAAAAATTAATTTCATTTTATGTAGCTAGAAGAAACTTGAGGGCGTCTATTATGGTTTGCATGGGAGGTCTCCCCCCAAATCTCATGTGTGAGGCAATACAAGAAGATTTAGAGGTAAAACAATTGGGCCCTGCTAGCCTTAATTCAATAAGTGAATTGGTCCCCTGATGGGATTAACTGGGTGGCAGCTGGAGGCGTTAGGGTGTGGCTGGAGGAGCTGAGTCATTAGGGGCATGCCTTTGGGGTATATATTTTGTAGCTGGGAAATGGAGTTTCTCTCTTTGCTTCTGATCATCACCTGACTGTTTAAGTCTGCCACACTCTTGCACCACATTGTTCTGCCTCACCTTGAACCCTGAGGAGTGGAGCCAGCTATTTATGGACTGGGACTTCTGAAACCATGAGACCCCAAAAAGACTTTTTCTCCTTGAAATTGTTTCTGTTGCTCAGTGGTAAAATGCCTCTAGCCCCAGTGCCAAACAAACAAACAAAAAGTTGTATATCATTTTTACTCACAATTGATAATTATTTTAATAATCCTGAACACAATAGTTTTGAAATTATCCTTTTTATTGATACCACAGCAATTTTGTCAAAGGATTACATTATTATATACTCTATATATTTATACTTTATCTTATAGTTTAACTCTGAATATTTGCCATTGATTCACTAAGTTTATTTTGATGACAGAAAAAAGTTTTTATTGGTTTCAGACTGTTAGATGAAAACCTATTTATAAGTGTTCTCCAGATAAAATTTCATCTCTCCACATGATGTAAACCTAGAGAATAATTAAAATTCTAGTATAATTGTGCTTTCATTGTTTTCACAAATATCCTAGTACACGACATGCACAAAGCATCTGAGTTTCCCTTCAGTTTTAATATAGAAAGGATTTTCCTTCATATTATCAATTTATGTTTGGTTCTAGTTTGCTACTTAAAAGGAGCTCATTGGGCAGTAAATTAGGGACAAAGGAGCTTGTACTTACTTAAACTAGGAATTCAACTGCCAAATTACTTATAAAATTAAATTTATTCTGGTTCTACTAATTTGTGAAATTGAATGATACAATATACAATCACTTTCTTTGAACAATGTAGGATTTTATTTTCTAGTATTACAAAATAGTTGTCACATAAAAAATTTCAAAGCCAGAATAATAATTTGCAAAATCAAATTGTCATTACCAGTTTTGTTGTAAAGAGAACAACCAGTGACAACTATCTACCCAGTGACTTTACCTACCCCTGCTTTTAGGGATAAAAGTACTGAGTCTCTTAAAAGAACTAAGCAATTCCTTTCAAATATATGACCTCTCATTTTTCTTTCCAGGAACCAACTTGAGAAGAATGAAACAAAAATGTGGTTCAGTTATGGCTCAGTCTTGTCAATTTCTAGAAGCAGATTCAGGTCCTTAACATGGATTTTATACCTACTCTTAAGCACATTCAACTTGAAGCACATTCAACTATCTGCAGTTCTCCTGAGCATTTGATTTCAGGAGTGAGTAATATAATTGTTTAATTGCCTCTCACACACTAGAAGAATGACATTATTTAGTGATTAAAATGGCAGAATGCCATGTATATTCAAAGTCTTACAGGGAGAAAGAAAAGGCTCAGTAACATAAATATTCTTAGACATTTATATTCAGTTACCTGAAATTTTGTAAAAGCAGAGAAGAAAATTGTCACATTAGTGACGTGAATCTATAAGTGTCCCACCCAATATTTTTTTCTTTTAATGTTATAAGTCTGACTTATGAATTTTTATCAAAATTTATATTTTATTTTTATTTATATTTTACATAATCTTCATTTAAAGAAAGAGTGTGAACCAGATATGTCCTCCAGCAGTGTAATTATGATTTGTGAACACATTTTACAATCTCATAACATGTGCATGTACCACAATGCCAAAATTTAACAAAATGGAGTAATGGCATTTTCTTAAGTACTTTAGGTTCTTCAGTCATAACACAATTCAATCTTTTCTCTGTCTTCCACCCTCAAATAAGTAAAGCAATGGACAATTCAGTCTTTTTTCTGACTTCCATCTTCAAATAAGTAAAGCAAAGGACAAGTCTAAACATGAAAAGTCAGGTAATTTGAGAATGCTAACATACCATTTTAACACTTCGCATAATATTTTTCCACTGCATTTCATGCAAGTAGAAGTATTCAAAGTCATATCTTTGGGATTTTACTTTTAAATTTTCAGTGTAAACTTGGTGCTAAAGTTTTTGAGTCTGATGCATTGTCATGAAAGTTGAGAAAATAATCATAAAGATGGAAAGAATGAAAAGGAAAGGAGAAATAGGAGGAGGGCAGGAGAACAAGGGAGCTGAAAATCTATCCAAATCGTGAAGAAAGGAAGGTAGGCAGGAATGAAAAAGAGAAAGTAGAAGAAAGGAAATGGCTCAAAGTTTATCGAAATATTTCTAAATTAGGAAATTTCAAATCTTTTCTGTATGAATACATGAAGAAAGTGTGTTGAAAACCAGAAATGATATTTTGGGTGACATCAGCAAGACTGCAGAGTATAAAGTCTATTACTTGTTCCTCCAGGACCAATACAATAATATTAGTACTAAAATACCTTAGAAGAGAAATTCAGAACTCAACTAAATAGAAGCACTCAGAGGATCACAAACTTGAGAACATTCATATTTAAATGGGTAAGAAGAGCAATTTCACTTTACTGTTCAGTTTCTCTCCAGAACCAGCTTAGCTCAGCACAGAAGATCACCTAAACATGTAATTTCCTCAGCATTGGGGAAAAAAGATTGGAGTGTGTGGCTAGCTATCTGGCTTCCTGCCTTCTCAGGGTGCCTTCCCTAGTGTTGATTCAAACTTGCTTCATATTGAGAGCTGAACAACCTGAAGAGTATGGTTTACTGAATAAAGAGGAGTAAAGAAAAGAGGAGAGTATCCTGTTATCGAGAGCATTACTCTGCAAGTTTGGGAAAAGGTGCATAACAGAAGTTTTCCCTCCAGAGGGAGGGAAGGAAAAAAAGGAGATAAATCCCTTGTGACTCAGAGTGCCCTCCATGAGCCAGGTTTCTATCTTGACTAATACCAAGTACAGAATATCCAGAAGAGCTTACACAACAACAAAAAGAAAGGCAGGTGTCCTCCTACAGCTGGCACTGCTCTATGTGATTAGTAAAAAGCATAGAACTGAGGCTTTTCCTCCTCCAAGAGGGAAGAAAAGAGGTGAAGGAAGCTTTGTTGCCAGTCTTCCAAGATACTGCCTGATGGGTTGGTACCCTGAAGTGAATTCTTTGAGTTGCCAAAGAAATCAAAATAATTATCTTAAAGATATTCAAGAAAACATGGATAGACAACTAAAGACAATCAGAAAAGCAACACTTAGACAAAAAGTCAAACAAAATGATGAAAATTATTTTCTTTAAGAAAGATTCAAACAAAAAGTTTAAAGCTGAAGAACAGAGTAACTGAAGTAAAAACATCACTGGAGGGGCTCAAAAAGCATATTTGATCAAGGTAGGAAAAAATCAGATCCTTTAAAATTGTTCATTGAGACAAAAAAAGAAAAAAGAATTTAAAAAGAATCAAAAGGCTAAGGCAAAATGAGACTCTACTTAGAAAACTAATATATATGCTATGGAAGTTATAGAAGAGAGAGAAAAGGGTAGAAAGCTTATTTAAAGAAATAATGATCAGAATTTCTCCAGTCTGTGAAGGAAAATAGATACGCAAATTCATGAAGAACAAAGGAACTCAAAAATGTTGAATTTAAAGAAATTTGCACCAAGATATATTGTGATTAAATTATCAAAATCAAAGACAAAACATTTTGAAAGCAGCAAGTGAATTGTAACTCATTGTGTATAAGGAATTCCCCATAAAATTGTAAGCAGATTTCTCAGTAGGAAGCTTGCAGGCTCAGAAAGAATGGGATGACATATTCAAACAGCTGAAAGAGAAAAACTGCCAGCCAAGAATAATATACCAACAAAACATTCCTTCAGAAATGAAGCAGAGATGAAGAGTTTCCCAAACAACAAAACTTGAGGAAGTTCATCACAAAACTAAACATGCCTCATTAGAAATGCTAAAAGGAATTTTCCAGGATGAAATGAATGGAGGCTAATTAGATTCATGTAAACATATAAAGTCATAAAATTCACTGTTAAAAGTATATAGTCAAATACAGAACAATATTATAATAGTGTTACATAAATCACTTTTAATTCTTATATAAAAAATAAAGAGTAAAAGAATTAAAATACTACTTGGGGGGCTGAGGCAGGAGGATTGCAAGTTCAAGACCAACCTAAACAACTTAGCAAGACCCTGTCTCAAAAAGGGCTAAGGATATGGCTCAATATTTAAACACCGCAGGTTCAATCCCTGATACCAAGAAAAAAAAAAGAATTAAAATACCTAAGTACAACAATTTTAATAGATATACAAAAGTTCAAAAGTCATAAATTGTGACATTAATGACAAAGGATGTAAGATGCAGAGAAGGAAGGTAAAAGTGCTAGTTGTTCTTGTGATTGAAGTTAACTTCTTACTAGCTTGAAACAGACTATTATAATGATAAGGTGCATTTATCAGCCTCAAAGTGAACAAAAATTTAAAAACCTGTAGTACATACATAAAATATAAAGAGAAGGAATCAAAGTACACCAGTAAAAAATAAACCATCAAATCACAAAGAAAGCAGGAACAAAGAAATAGCAAGACTGTCCAAAAACAACAAAATGACAATAAGATATGTTTACCTTTCACTAATTATTATAAACATGAGTGAATTAAATTCCCCACTCAAAAGAGTGGCTATTGGGTAAAGAAAAGCCCGAAAATGATACCTACAAGAGAGTTGCTTTAGCTTTAAAAGTACAAATATGTTGAATGTGAAGTATTTTAAAGAAACTTCCATGAAAATGGTGATGAAGAAAGCAGGAATGCTTATGTTAGACAAAATATACTTCTTTAAAAATAAATGTCACAAGGGCTGGGGTTGTGGCTCAGTGGTAGAGTGCTTGCCTAACGTGTGAGACACTGGGTTCAATTTTCAGCACCACATATCAGTAAGTAAAATAAAGGTCCATCAACAACTAAAAAAAAAAAGTTTAAGAAAACTGTCACAAGAGATTAAAAAATGTTATCAAAGAATGACAAAGAGATCAGCTAATCAAGAGGATATAATATATATTCATGCAATATCCAAGCCTCTAAATCTATAGAGCAAATAGCAAAATAAATGAAAGGAGAAATTAGCAAGGGACATCAATACACCATTTGCAATGGAAAATTAGCAAGGACTTCAGTACACCATTTGCAACATGGATAGATCATCCAGACAGAAAATCAATAGGAAAACAGTAGACTTGAATACTACAGACCAAGTGGACAAAACAGACATTTATAGAACATTCCATCCAAAAGTAGTAAAATACACATTTTTCTAAAGTGCATACAAAACATTCTCCAAATTCTCCAAGATAGATCATATGTTAGATCACAAAAATGTCTCAACAGATTTAAGAAGATTGAAATCAGATCAAATTTCTTTTCCAACCATAATAATATGAAAATAGAAAGAATTTTAGAAAACCCACAAATATGTGGAAATATGACAATTTACTCCTAAACAGTCACTGGGGAAAAGAATAAATCCAAAGGGGAAATCAATAAAACATCTTGAGACACATGTAAATGGAAACACAATATGCCAAAATTTATGGGATGCAGCAAAAGCAGTTCTAAGAGGGAAGTATATAGCAATGAACCCCTACATAGTAAATAGCAGAACAGTAATAAGTTACATAGAAAAAGAAACTGTCCAGTAAAACTAACTGTTTTTTTAATTTAATGACAAACTTTAGGTAGTCTAAGAAAAAAGAACACTCAGTAAAAGTTTAAGTGACAGTGGAGCCATTATAATGAATACCATAGAAACACAAATGATCATAAGAGATTAATATGAAAAAATATATTCCAACAAGTTAGATAACTCAGAAGTGAACAAACTCTTAGAAACATAAAATCTAGCAAGTCATAAACATGAAGAAATAAGAAAATTTCAATCTATAATACACAAAGAGATTGAATCAGGAATCAAAATTTTCCAACCAAGTAAAATCCAGGACCAGATGGCTTTACTGTTGAAGTCTATCAAACATTAAGAAAGAATTAATGGCAATCTCACAGCTTTTCCAAAAGTTTAAGAGGAAGGAACACTTCCAAATGCATTTTACAAGGCCAGCAATACTTTGATACCAAAGCCAGACAAAAGCATTACCAAAAAAAAGAAAAAGAAAACTACAGACAATGATCCCTGATGAATACACATGCAAAAATCATTAATAAACTACTAGCAATTTGATTTGGAAAGCTCACCTGAAGGTGCAACATGAGCAAATGGACTTAATTGCTATGATAGTATACTTAATATGCAAATCAATAAATGCAATATGCTACCTTCATAAAATGAAGGATTAAAATTCATTTTATCATCTCAATAAATGAAGAAACACATTTGACAAAATTTAACATCTTTTCATTGTAAAAACTTTCCCTAGCACGTTTAATTCCCAACACCACAAGCAAAAAAAAAAGAAGAAAACTCAAAAAAATAAGGAATATAAAAAAGAATCACAACACAATAAAGACCATGTATGACAAGAACACAGCTAACATCATACTAAATGATTAAAGAACTGAAAGCTTTTTCTTTAAGTTCAGGAACAAGACAAAGATACACATGCTCACTCTGTCCATTAAACATAGAACTAGAAGTCTTAGCCAGAGCAATGAGGCAAGAAAAATAAATAAAAGGCATACAAATGGCAAAGAAAAAATATAATAGCCCCTGTTTGCCAAAAAATATGATCTTATATGCAGAAAACCCTAAACACTCCATCAAATAATGTTGGAACTAATAAAGGAATTTAATTCACTAAAATTAAAGCATACAAAATCAATTTGTAAAAATTACTTGCATTTATATACACTAACAACAACTTATTTGAAAAAGAAATTAGGAAATAGTCCTATTTATTTAAGCACCAAAAAAAATAAAATAGTTAGACATGCATTTAACCAGAGAGGTGAAAGATCTATACACAGAAAACTATAAAGCATTGATAAAAGAAAGTCACATTGATAAAAGAAGTTACAGATAAATAGAAATATATCCTAGGTCCATATGATAAAATGTCAATACTATTTGTGTTAGATTTTGTTAATGTAATAAATACCAGAGTTGATCAACTTATAAGGAGATAAGGTTTATTTTGACTCACAGTTGGGGAAGTTTCAGTCCATGATTGGTTGCAAAGCAACACAGAATGGCAGTAACACAACACGTACACAGTAGACCACAGCATTCACATAATGACTATGAAGTGAGAGAGGAAGAAGAGACCAAGATCCCACAATTCCCTCTGAGGGCATATCCTTAATGACCTAAAACCTCCCCACTAGCCACCAGTTTGGTTTCCTAACAAGTCCTTCCACAGAACTACAAAAGACTCTGAATAACCACAGTAATCTTTAATCACATTTCCTGATTGCAAAATACATTACAAAGTAATTAAAACAGCATGGTATTGGCATAAGAACAGACATATAGACAAGTGGAATAGAACAGAAAGCCAAGAAATAAATTCACACATTTTATGTCAATTGTTCTTTTTTGATAAAATTCCAAGAACACACAATAGAGAAGGAAAAGTTACTTCAATAAATTATGTTGGAAAACTGAACCTATAACTGCAGAAGAAACAAATTGGATGTTTGTCTTGCAGAGTATTTAAAAATCAACTCAAAATAGATTCAAGGAATAAATAGTATGTAGAAGAAAACACACAGGGAAAACTTCTTTATATTGGTCCAGGCAAAAGCACAGACAACCAAAGCAAAAAATAGACAAATGGGATTGCATCAAACCAAGAGACTTTTGCACAGCAAGGGAAACAATCAATAGCATGAGGATACATCCTACAGAGTGGGTGAAAATATTTACAAGATACATACATGAAAAGGGAATATTTAAAATATATAAGGAACCAAAACAAATGTCCTGTTAAGAAATCTTTCTACATTATTGACATGAGCATTGGAATCATCATTATTGAAAATAGTATAAAGAATCCTTGAAAGTTAAAAATCTAACTGCCATGTGATCCTGTTAGAGTCTGTAAACAAGTCTGGATGGCGCCTGGCATTTTGCCAGAGGGAGTGGTTAATGTTAGAGTCTGTAAATAAGTCTGGATGGTGCCTGGCATTTTGCCAGAGGGAGTGGTTTATGAAGTAATGCCAGCGAGCCATTAAGTGTGGAGATTCCTTATTGGTTGACTGATGTATCTAGTTTATGCTAATTAAGATAAGCTGTGTGGAATGTATAAATACCCCTCCTGTCCTACAATAAACAGCTCCTACTCCTGCTGTATCAACGTACACAAGTTGTTCGTCACCCCCCCGGTTATTTTGCTGCAGCCGTACTCCGGCATGATTCCACAGTTCCACTTATACATACTTATCCACAGGAAATTAAACCAGAACTTCGAAACGATACCTACACTCCTTCATCCATTGCAGCATTATTGATATGGGATTCTGTATATATGTGTGCAATAAAATATTATTCAGTCCTGAAAGAGAAGTAAACATTGTCATTTGGAAAAAACATGAACAAACTTGGAGGACATAACACTAAGTGAAATAAGCCAAAGACAGGGAGTAAAATACTACATGATCTCACTTTATATGTAAAGTTTAAAAAGCCAAATTCATAGAATCAGGAAATTCAACGGTAGCTATCAGGAACTTGGGGATGGAAATGGGTGGTGTTGGTCTGAGTGCACAAAGTCTTAGTTATTCAGGATGTTTTAGTCATTTTTATGTCACTGTGATCAATATACCTAACAAGTATACCTTAGAGGAGGAAAAGTTTATTTTGGCTTATGGTTTCAGAGATTCAGTCCACAGTTGGCCAACTCCATAGCTCTGGGCCCCAGGTAAGACCAAACATCAGGACAGAAGGGCATGGCAGAGGAAAGGAGCCGAAGACATGGCAACAAGAAAACAGAGAGAGCTCAGTTCACCAGACAAAATAAAAACCCTAAAGGCCAGTTCTTCTAACCACACCCTACCTGATTATAGTTACCCCCCAATTATTACACTCAAGTGTATTAATCCACTGGTTGGGTTACAGCCCTCATAATCTAATCTTTTCACTTCTGATTATTCTTGGATTGTCTCACACTTTAGCCTTTGGGAGACACCTCATATCTAAACTATAAAACAGGGTGACTAAGTTCTGAAGATTTAATAGACAGCAAGGGGATTATAGTTGATGATGCTATATTGTATATATTTGCATTTTTCTAAGAGAATAGATCTTAAGTGTTCTCACCTCAAACACATACAAAGTAACTTTGTGAACTGACGGATGTACTAATTGGTTCAATTGTGGTGATCATTTCATAGTGTGCACTTATAGCCAAACATCATATTGTATACCTTAATATATACAATTTTGTCAATTATGCCTCAGTAAAACTGAGGGGAAAAATCATTGCTTTAGTTCCTTGTATTGACTTGTCACTTCTTTTTTTTAAATTTATTTATTTATTTAAATTAAGTATATGTGACAGCAGAATGCATTTTGATTCATTGTACAAAACAGCAGCAGAACTATTCATTTCAGTGGTTGTACATGATATAGCATCACACCATATGTGCATTCATACATGTACCTAGGGTAAGGATGTCCATCTCATTCTACTATCTTTCCTGCCATCATGCACCCTCCCCACTCTCCCTCCCCTTTGCCCAAACACAATTCCTTCATTTTTTCCATGTGTCCCCGCTTCTCCATTATGGATCAGTATCCACTTATCAGAGAGAAGATTTGGACTTTGGTTTTGGGGGATTGGCCTACTTCACTTACCATGATATTCTCCACCTCCATCCATTAACCTACAAATGCCATAATTTTGTTCTCTTTTAATGCTGAGCAATATTCCATTTTGTATGTATACCACATTTTTTTATCCATTCATCTATTGAGGGGCATCAGGTTGCTTCCACAGTTTAGCTATTGTGAATAGAGCCCTGTGAACATTGATATGGCTGCATTACTGTAGTATGCTGATTTTAAATCCTTTGGGTAAATACCGAGGAGTGGGATAGCTGGGTCAAATGGTGGTTCCATTCCAAATTTTCTAAGGAATCTCCATACTGCTTTCCAGAGTGATTGCACCAATTTGCAGTCCCACCAGTAATGTATGAGTGTGCCTTTTCCCCCACATCCTCGCCAACATTTATTGTTGTCTGAATTCTTGATAACTGCCAGTCTGACTGGTGTAAGATGAAATCTTAGAATAATTTTAATTTGCATTTCTCTAATTACTAGAGATGTTGAACATTTTTTGATATATTTGTTGATCAAATGTATATATTCTGAGAAATGTCAAATGTCAAGTCAGCTCCTTAGCCCATTTATTGATTGAGTTGTTTGGTTTTGTTTGTTTGTTTTGGAGTTAATTTTTTTGAGTTCTTTATATATCCTGAAGATTAGTACTCTATCTGACATGTGTGTGGCAGAAATTTGCTCCCAAAATGTAGGGTCTCTCTTTACCTCATTGATTGTTTTTTTGCTGAGAAGAAGCTTTTTAGTTTGAGTCCATCCCATTTATTAATTCTTGATTTTATTTCTTACACTTTAGGAGTCTTGTTAAGGAAGTCAGGGCTTAATCTGACATGATGAAAATTTGGTCCTGCTTTTTCCTCTATTAGGTATAGGGTCTCTGGACTGATTCCTAGGTCCTTGATCTATCTTGAATTGAGTTTTATGCATGGTGAGAGATAGGGGTTTATTTTCACTTTGCTACATATGGATTTCCAGTTCTCCCAGCACCATTTTTTGAAGAAGCTATCTTTTCTCCAATGTATGTTTTTGGTGCCTTTGTATAGTATGAGATAACTGTATTTATCTCATGTTTGTTTGTTTCCATATCTTCTATTCTGTACTATTGGTCTACATGTCTATTTTGTGCCAATACCATGCTGTTTTGTTACTATAGCTTTGTGGTATAGTTTAAGGTCTGGTATTGTGATGCCTCCTGCTTCACCCTTCTGGCTAAGGATTGCTTTGGCTTTTCTGAGTTATTTTTTCCAAATGAATTTCATGATTGCTTTTTTGGTTTCTATTGAATCTCTATAGTACTTTGGGTAGTATGGCCATTTTGATAATATTAATTTTGCTTATTCAAGAACATGGAAGATCTTTCCATCTTCAAAGGTCTTCTTCAATATCTTTCCTTAGTGGTCTGTAGTTTTCATTGTAGAGGTATTTTACCTTTTTTTGTTGAGTCCCAAGGTGTGTTGTTGTTGTTATTGTTTGTTTGTTTGTTTGTTTGAGGCTATTGTTAATGGGGTAGTTTTCCTATTTCATACTAGATGAAATACTGTGTTGAAGTTGTTTATTAAACTTTTTGTGGTAAAGAAAAAAATCTAAAAACATTCTCATTGTTCTAGAAAGGTCAAATTTCTTTCTTATTTTTTTTAAATACATCTTTATGTTTTTCTCAAATCTAGGCTTTCTCTTCACTAGTTTTCAATTAATATACATAATTTAAAGAATGTATAACTAGGTAATGTTTGGTGTTTTTTTTAATAGTCAAATTTCCTTTAATACGAAAATAAATACAGTGTAGCAATGATAACTTTTCCAAAGAGATTTCCGTCACCTCTTATGTGAAAGCCATATAGGATTTGCCCATAGTTTACACTTGTCTTAAGATTAGATGAGCTATTTAGCTCATCTGGGAAGCAGCTGTGCAGAATTGTGGACAGCAGTGGTAGGGAAACTACTATTAGTACACAAAGCAACAGAAAAATGGTGAAAAGGGTAAAGGGATGAGAAATTAGAATCTATTCAAACCAAAACACACTTGGATAAAAAAGAAGTTCTTTTCCTGCCAACTCAGTAAATGTTTAATCTGGAAAAACATACTTCTCCATCTGGTTTATGTTTAATATTGTAAATACTAACGCTTTCATTATTTTATTTTTTATGTAAATTTAGGATCATTAACAAAAGTAGAATTAAAAAAACAGTGGAGATATATGTTATTTAATATTTCAAACACAGTATCTTCAAAACAAAATATTACATCCTGTTACATACACATTCTTACTGAAAACTTTGAATAAAAACCAAAAACATTAACAATAATTACTTATATTGGTCAAATTGGAATCAACTATACATAAAATGATATATAAAATAATTTTTTTTTCAAATTCTAAAGTGATTAGTGGAGTATTTGAGGATCCATGTTATACTGCATGATTTTCATTTGAGAGGAAATGAAAAAGAAATATGATTCATTTACATTTATTTGTTTGAGGATGGTGTTGTGACATCTCTGTGCAGGAATGAATCAGTTTGAAATAGAATTATTTTAATTTTCCAAGACAGCCTTCTGCTGTTCACATCAGTCACACAGCTTGAAATGTGGCTTTTTCAGTCTTCTGTTTTTTCTTTCTAGGGCTTAAAAAAAGTCAAATCATGTATAGAGCAAGCAAATTAATAAAAAGATGATAAATACAATAAGTCAGAAGTTACCTTCCTGAAAAGTAAAATTGAGTCATAATTTTCTCTGCTTCTGCATGTAATAATAAAGATATTGATTTACGTTTTGAGTTTATAGTACATTTTAACAAGAATTTTGTCATTTTAATATACCTTCATCTAGATATTTTGCTTCACTTATTATAATGATTTAAAATAATATACTCTATTATTCTAGAAATGCTATGATAAAATATTTGCAAAGTGTTACAGAAACACAAATTAAGGTATGATTGATCATTTGGGAGAAGTATTAGGGAAAATTCAGATTGTCCTTAAAAAATAAGTAGGAATCTTCCCAACAGAAAGGAGGAAGGTGAGGCATTGGATATCTAAGCCAAAGCATGGCAGAAATGGGGACAGATTTTAGGAACCATGAGCAACTGATAACTATGCAGCAATCTCTATACCCTAGATATATTCTAGAACCAAGCTGAAATGTAATTTAAGACACAGGAAAAGAGAATCGTAGGATATAAGAAGTATTTAACAGGGTATTTCAAAAGTTTTTAACATTACACAAGAGATCAAACCTTTCTAAAGCTTTAAGTTATGAAATTCAGTAATTATATATTAACATCCACTATGAGCTAAGCTGTCTGTCCTTGTAAATTCATCAAAGGAGAGTAAAAGGCTAACGTCTGACTATTTACATTCTGATAGACAAGACAGATACAAAAGTAATTAGATGTACTAGTCTAAGTCCTTAATTGTAGATAAGAGTCTATTGATGTTGATTTGAGCACAAAAAATATTTTTAAAAGATATGAAAAGTTCACAAAATCACTGGGAAGCCTGAAGAAACTGGCTGTGTATTGAGCTTTCATAATTCCAAAAGTCCCACTGAATAACTGAGCTGGTAATGAAGCTACAGTTTCTATCACAGGCAGGAAACTGCATAATCATGAAGCTTCCACCACTGTACACTGTTCACAAACATTTTCTGCAACAATCAGGAACCACCATTACCCCTATCTTCTGCCACTTGACAGCTCTAGAACTGTGTCTTTTCTCACATAATCTGAGAAAAATTTTTCCTATGTCCCTCATCCTTCCCACATAACTTACTTCCAAAGTAAAGTCTTCTGTGAGAGCTTCTGATTAATGAAAATTAAATCTCAGCATTAAGGTACACTTAGAAAACTTTAACTTTCATCTCTGTAGTACATGAAGGCACACCAGAAAGAGACTGAAATGGGTATTGAGCAAAATGATCCAGGATGCCTGACAAAAGTGATGAGTGAACTGATTGACTTAACAACTTTTAATAGGCAATTTTTGGAAATGAACACAAAGCCAAGACTGAGGATAAGTATCCAGGAGCTATTATGGACAAACTGATTAAGGACAGCCTCTCTGAAGATGTCAAATGTAAGTTGATTCCTAAAAGATGAGAAGAGCTTACCAACTTCCTATGTGAAGAGTAAGGAAATATAAAGATGCCATACAGAGTCTAGTAGTTAAACAGCAGAGTCTCTAGAACAGGGTTCAACTGTCTCCATCTCCTACTTGCTTGGTGATCTTGGGCAAGTTAATCAAACTCTCTCACTTGTACTTATTTGTAAAATGAGGATAACAATAATACCTATATAGAAGGCCATGTGAGGATTATTTAAGATAATGTATGCAAAGCACTTAGAATAGTGACCAGCATACTGCATGTGCAATGAAATTGTTTTCTATTATTAATTTTTTAACATGTTAAGTTTTTGTTCTCTATAGGTATGTCTAGAGATGATAGATGGAGAAAATACAAATTAAAAGTCAGTGTTTATATATCTGGGAAGGCATATAGCTATCTAGGGAAGGGATGAGGTAAAAGGTAAAAACAGCATAATTTGGATGTTGGGAAAAAGAAAAGAACACAGAAAATTAAAGTGAGAAGTCAGATCAAGTAGTATAAAAGGAGCACAACGCAATAATTTCATGTAACTGAAGAGAGGAAAGTATTGCAAAAACAAAGAAGTGGCCACTTGAGTTAAGATGAGCATTAAATATGATGCCCATGACATCTGGAAACAGGAAAATCATTGGTGACCTTTGTTAAGAACAGTTCAGTCAAGTGATGGTGAAATTGGGTCAAGTAAACTCTATTGTAATGAGTTGAAAGGAGACTTAGGGGTGGAGAAGAACTAGAATCAGTAGAAAGTCTAGAAGTTTGAAAGAATAGAAATGAAAATGGAAGAAATTGTAAGAGAGAGAGAGAGAAAGAGAGAGAGAGAGCGCGCGAGAGCGCAATGTGTTGTGAGATTAAATGGGAACAGGAGTCTATTATGGAAGAGAGATATGGGAACTAAAAAAGTCATAGTGTAAGAGATAAGAGCACAAAGAAAGTGTGAATGTATTCAAATCATTCCACCCCATGACATTTTAAATCAACTCATGTTTTTATTTTCTTTTATGTTGGGTAACTATACTATAAATATAATAGAGCTAATCAAAATCACAATGCCTTTATTTTGTCGTATATTTAAAGAACCTGTAAAATAGACAGGCCAACATGTGTAAAAACAGTTTATCAGGATTAATAACTAACTAGTTCCTTTGGTTTATCAGTGAATGAATTATATATCTGCCTTCCAAGTGAATCTTTTTCTAGGATGACTACATTCTAATCAGCTATTGTTAACATACATTTAAAAAGAAATTGAAAAGACAATGTTTTTTTTTTTTTCCAAACAAAAGAGTAGAAAAGTCTTAGAGGAAAATGTTAGAAGTAATAGGAATCAATGTATGATGATTCAACTTTAAATGATAGTACTCCATAGGAAAAAAACAACACTATTTAGTATGATTCAATAAATAGTTGGTTAAAATAAAATAATAATAATAATAATAATAATAATATCAACAACAATAACAACCTAGGTTTGTGAATCTATTACATCTTATTTTTAATTCTGGTTTTTATCATCTTCAGCAAGTTCCTTGACCTCTATGACACAAGTTTCTACATCTTATCTAGATAACATCTACCTCAGTTTGTTATTGTGAGTCCTCAATATGAGATTACATGTAAAACAGCTAGGACAAAAGCCAACCCATAAAAAATGCTTAGTATATTAAGGTACTCTTACCACTTTAGTAAGAATGATTATCAATAAGTTATAAAGCTGATTTTAAAAGATAAGGTAGAATAGAAAGAATTTTTATGGCAAATAAAATGAATATCTTTATAAACTATGTATAACAAACTATATTTGAAATAAAATAAACAAAGTACTAAAATAATTTTGGTTGTGAAGCTGAAAAAAAGACAGCTGAAGCACATATAGTGCAACTCACCAACATAGAAAACAACTATGCTTAAATCAGAGGCCAAGATTGCTTGTTGAGATAGGATTCTCCCTTGCTCATGAAGCAACATGGAAAGGGGATGTGGTGGAACAGACTATACCTAGCACAACATAAAATATAGTTTCAGTTATTGAATTTATTCTTGTAGCATCTGACTAGATCTAGTACACACACACACACACACACACACAACTTATTTTTTCCAATTCATTACTTTATCAACAGATTTATTTCTTTAGCAGATCTTAGGATCTGCTTGAAAAATTCTTTGCTCCTTTGTGCAAATCATTCAAGAAGCACTATAAAGATGCAATGAATATTGCCAGATATTCCTATTAAACATTCCAGTCCCTCTGAAGGTTAAAAAAAACAGAAGTCATTTGCTCTCATGGCATCCAAAGTAGTAAATACTTTTTTAGAAATATGTTTGGCTTCCCTTTAGCAATTCTAAGATGCTTCATGACCCTTAGTCATTGTCACTGATGTATGGCAGCCTGTTTTATCAACTTGGAACTTGAAAACCAGCTGAAATTGAATTACTATGCTAATTTTCATCATATTCTACCGCCTAGAATAACAGATTTCCAGACTGCAGATTTAATAATTATTAACATTTTAATCTCTTGGCCCAGTCATTGCCAGCTATTATTCCAATTCCTCACTTCTCTCAGATAGGGATGCCTAGTTTAGCTTGATTATGACTAGAAGCTTTTTAAGCCTAAAATTTCCAAAGAGAACTCTAAGTTAAATCTTCTCTTGAAGTTTTAGAATAGTTTTCATTTTTTCTTCTTAAGGATTGCCAATTGAATTCTTCCCCTTCCTCCAAGTGAGCCAACTAGCTCTTGGCTTAGGCTAAAGTTTGTTTCCCTATCCACACACTCTGATCTTGCAATTTCTAAAATTATACACTTTTGCATACACACACACACATACACACACACAACACACACACTCACACACCCTGAGGAATTCAAAGTCAAGAGCGGCACTATTCAATAATTTAGTTATCTGACTGAATCCGTTGCCTCCTTCTTTCTCACTGAAGGATGCCCCGAACTCATCCTCCTTCCATGAGAAAAGTTTGAACATTTTTCCTAAAGTAGGAGAAGAAGTTAGGCATGTAATGAAAAAGTTGGGAACAAGCTCTGTTCTAACCATCTACGTGCCCATGGTATATTTGTGGCAAATGATGTCTCCTGCTTTTTAGTGTCATTCCTTCTTTCTTTTATCTAATTTAGGGATTCTCTAGTTCATACTACATTATCAATCTGTAGTAATGAAGAGTTGGTTGTAAGATATTGTTTCAAGACAACATTTTTAAAAATAAATTCTGACTTCTAGAAGCAATTTTTGAAGAAGTTCATAAACTACTTTGTGCCTCCAATTTGGTTTTCTCACTGTTTACATCAGAAAATAAATTACTCCTAAGGGACAAAACAGTATATATAGGACATTATGTTAGTGTTTTATTGAATTGTACACATGTTGTAAATGTATAACTATTATAAACATCCTTTGATGAACATCTATTCATCTATTTAAGTATAATTTCTTAAAAAGTGTTACAGTATAACTAGATCATTATAATTTAGTAGATTATTAGAAATCCTGAATTAAAGGCAACAAGCCTTTTAAGTGAACTTATTGATAAAAGCAAAACAGGATAACTAAATCTTTGGTGAGATTTTCGAAACTTCCATCCTTTTTGGATAGGAAATGTTGACAACACATCTTTCATTTTGATGCTTGTTGCCTACACTGGGCCACCCTGACCTCAGAAATCAGACTGTATCTGTATACAAAAAGATAAGGGATAAGAAGTGTTTTGTGTTGTTCATCTCCATGTCATTAGTCTGCAGGAATCTCAGGAGAGAATTTTTGCTACTAGTCCAGGACAGAGCCTAAAACTTCAGAGAATTGGAGACTGTAAAAGGGAAAGGCTTAATCTCTATTATCCTTATGGGTACATTTGTTGTTCTTTCTGTTATATAAAAAAATATTGAAATCAAATCTAAAGAAATTTTTCATAAGAAATTATTTTTATGATAGCATTATTTTTGTTATAATTATAAATATACTTCACCTTTATTGAAGCAATGAAGAAAGTATACAAAATTATTCTTAAATCAAGCTACATTTGGCCTGAGGAAGGCTCCAGTCATGTCCTTACATAATTAACTGCAACCTAACTTAGTACACAAACTGAAAACCTGACTTGAAATTTGCCTTGGTAATAAATAGGTAAGTGTCAGCCAAACACAGAAGTTGCACTTCAGTCAATCATAGCCAGCCAACTATTCAAACTATGGTAAGAAGGCAAATATGGAGATGTAACTAATCCAGGTGTTTCTGTACCTCACTTCCCTTTTCTGTATGTCACTTCCTTTCTCTGGCTATAAATATAAATTGCACAAGTGGTTGGGTGGATGTAGCATTCTGAATCATTTTTGGTCCAGACTGCTGCTCAGTTAAAGAATGCATCTAAGATCTGCAAAACTAGATTTGTTGTAACTTTGTCTTTTAATGGTATTAAGGAAACTAAAATCACCTGTGATTTTACTATTATTATTTGGACTTCTTATTTTTCTTCTAGTATCCATTTATGTGTAGAGCTATATATTTAGCAATATCAAAGTTGATTTTGATATAGATGAATATATAGATGCTAAGATAGCTTTCCTTCAATATTTGAATCATACTGTCATATAAAATTCTTTTTTTTTCAAAAAAGTCCTTCAAATATATATTTTAAAAAGTAGCTTTAAGTTAGTTCAATGAAGTCTACTAAATAATTTTGATTAACTATAACATATGCAATAATATAATACATAGTTATTGGTCTCGAGATTTTTATTCTTTATTTACATAAAGAATTATAGATGGGATTGGTGGCACATGCCTGTAACCCCAGTGACTTGGGAGGCTGATGCAGGAAGATCACAAGTTCAAAGCCAACTTAGCAAGGCCTTAAGCAACTTAGTGAGACCCTGTCTTAAAATGAAACATAAAAATAGGCTGGGGATGGGGCTCAGTGGTTAGGTGCCCCTGGTTTCAATCCCTGGCACCAAAAACAAAGCAAAAAAAAAGTTCATCAGTTTAAAAAATTATAAAAAATATAATTAAATTCACACTTGATAAGGAACATAGAAAGTTCTTGTAAAGTTTTACAAAACTTAGACATTTAGTTTAAAAAATGTATCATTAGATTGTTTATTTGAGAATAAACTTCAAACACATAATTTTGAAATACTTCTCATAATGTTCCTGTATGCATTGGCTCTATTTAAAACTGTAAATGGTAAAATTAGTTGATTATCTATGGATTTTAAATAAATTTAAGGTTTACCTATTGCAAGTGTATTACATTTGGAAATGTTACATTCATTGCTCTCTACCTAGAGGCATGGATCTCAGTATTGATATTAGTCCCCACATTGATCCTATTGATGAAATGAATACTTTTGGTGTGAGGAATAATAGATCCTAGCAAAATTTCATAAAAATCTGAGTCAACTCAGATTAAGAATAGTTTCTTCTTAGAAATTTGGAGCACAGATTAGCAAGTTAATGAGTTAGGCCTCCTGCTTATAATAAAGACCTGCCTTTCTTCACCCTGAGATCTTTGTTAAATTGGCAGGTGGGGACCTTGTGCTTGGGACGTTGAGCACTTCTTCAGAAAGACTACAATGAGTAATTTTATTTTATTTTTTTAATACTCTGGCAAAATTAAAGTTCTTTTAAATTTTTTCTTGAAGTATTCTTCATTGGGGTTTGATTTTCCTCACAATTAGTGTGGTTAGTTCATGAAGGATTGATACAAGTGTTTGGTCTTGAAAACAGGGACAAGGAAGCTGTTCAGCATGCTTGCCATAGGCCTCAGGTCTTTGCTCTAGAAGAAGCCATCCTTGGTATTTCCCCAGGGTCTCCCCTAACTTCAGAGAGAAATGTGGGGGAAAAGTCAAGTGATGGAAAGCAACCATGCTTACATCTTAGTGAGAAGATATGAATTTTCTGAGGTTCAGTGAAACTGTATTGCTGTTCAGGAAGCCTCCAGATGTCTGACCCAAGCAGCAAATGAGTGTCCTAAACCTTGTCACAATGTATAAAAGCATACATATAATGTGAGGGAAAATGTATTGTATTTTAGAAGATGAATGAAAGGTGGGTTTGCATTATGATTATCTTATCTTCAAATGTTGAATCTTACAGTATTTAAAAGCATTTATGAAATACCAATGAAATGTTAAGGGACAAAAGTTTATAATAAAAACAATCTAAACTGTATAACAATAAAACACTTTTTAAAATACATTGGAATTTCACTCCCTCACATTTTTTTTAACACTAAAGGTCTGCGTTTATTGAGTTTGGGAAAAACTACAAAAGCTTAAACCAATAGAATACTCTTCAGTTGCAATGAAAATACTATCCTTTATTTGACTGCCAACTTACTATTTCAACCATTTGATTATTTCATTTCATCCAATTCAATACATTTAAATCTGGTTCATTTGGCAAAAACAAACAAACAAAAACTGTTAGTCTACACTCACGGGTGAGTTTGACCATTAATATGGACAGTCATGTGATTGCTGCTTCTGAACTGAGGCAGCAAGATTGATTCTCACTGTTCCTTCTTATCATTAAAATACATTATAACCAGAAAATATATCTTTAAAAAAAGAATATAATTCCAAACATTTGCATGTGCCCAGCAATAATATTCTTAGTGCTCAAAGAAAATCTTCTGAACATATTTTACTAGGAATTTCCCTCACCTAGAATGATGTACTAAAAGCATTGAGTCCACCAAAATAAACCTGCCAGAAAGCTTAAAGGACTCCCTACACCCCCTTGTTGCTGCAAAGGAGAAACAATCATTAGTTCCCACTTGCTTTCCATGCAGAGTTT
The DNA here is from genome assembly GCF_001458135.2 of Marmota marmota marmota. NCBI lineage: Eukaryota > Metazoa > Chordata > Mammalia > Rodentia > Sciuridae > Marmota > Marmota marmota. Next base: position 4,853,881 of record NW_026000119.1, on the reverse strand, counting down.
TGTTGTGACAAAGAGCTTGCCCTTGCAATTTTTGATTGTGCTTTTCATCTTAAAATTTTCAGACAAATGCAAAATGATTTCAAACCTTGTTCAGGAAGCCTAAAATGTCTTGTTTTTTGATATCTGAATTTTAAATTCTTCTGCTAGTCTCTAAGTGGTCCAAAATATTCACTAAGTCAGCAAGCATGTAGTGAACTGTAGTGGTGCAGTTGAATGCTCAAGTATTCCTTCCATTGTATTTAGGCAAACTCACATTTGAAGACATTTTTCTGACATAAATTCAAATCAGTTCATAATTTGACTTCAGATAGTGGTGGACAAATCTTGTGAGTTCCATTTAACAGAGCTGCAAAAATAGCCACAAAATACAAAGTCAATAACACTTCATTTATCTTGCTGATAGAATGTCCCATAGAGTTTAAACTTTAAAAACCTTTTTTTTTTTACTTCAGGTTTGTTCTCTCCCATTCCTTGTTTAATATTTGCAGAATATGAATTCAACATGACATTCCTACCTGCTTAAGTAACAAAGTTTGGAAAAAATTACTGGAGGGGTGATCCAAAATAGTTTTGTTCACATGCCAAAATTTTACTCTTCCATACTCTGTTTTGGTGATGCACCTGCCCCTACACATTAGTGTCACCAGAAGGAAAGCATGTCCTTCAGCTGCTGCTTCTCATTACATCTCCACATCAAAATGTCCTTTGGAAGTAAGTGTGTGCACCAAATTGCCTAATTAGTATTTATGCACCAGGCCTCAGGTAATATGTCTAAGGATGCGCAATGGTCAATACACAGAAGTATAAATATTTGCTTAAGCAGATTGCAAGATTATTCACTTTACCTTTATGTGTTAATCACTTCTCTCATCATTTCATACCTTTTGTGCTTGATATATATCAAAAACATAACTCTGGATTTAATCCAAACATTTGGAAAAACATTTTAGACACACACAACTTCCCATGAGCATGTACTCACAAACACACACTCACACACACCTTCTGCCTTATTTCCTCCTGATTTGAACCCCCAGGTAATGAGAGTCATATGTTTGGCTCAAATGTCCAGGCTGAGATTATGCCTCCAAACCTCTAGGAATTCTGTACCATGGTCCATTCTTTGTACTATACAGGATACACAATTTTGTTAATTCTGACAATTCACTGAAAGCTTACAAATACAAAACCTGTAGTCACTCACTTAAAACAAACCTCTATGGTAGTGGACATGAATTTGAATTCAGATCTATCATATTGATTGCCTTTATTTTTTCCACTACTTGACTACTTACAATTAACTGTATTTAGTTTGGTCTTCCCCAAACTTTAATAAAAAGAAGTTCATTCTTTTCTAAAAAAGCTTATCCAGAGATTTGTTGTAAGATTTAATTTATGGCTTTGGCACTAGATTAAAATTTGTAATTTTACTATAATAATGTGTTTAATAAAATAATAAATTAACTATTCTAAACAGATATGAGAAATCAACCTATTATGTAATTGTCAAGTGATTCCAGAGGAATAAGATATAAATTTTAAAACATTTAGTAATATGTCATTTAAAAACCTTTAAACTATAAATATGCAATGTGTATGCCTTGTAGTTCTAAATTTTTCATTCTGAGACAGTTTTTTTAATCCTTGCTTTTCTTAAACTTCAAATGGAAAAAGGATTTATATAACTTAAAAATGCTTATTCTCTTAAAAAATGAAATATTTTAACAGTCCAATATCACAAATGAAATTTCTATGTACATGAGGTCATAAGGTCAATTGAACATAAGGTCAATGTAATGTCTGGAAAACAGTATGCTTAAGATTCTATTTATTTTCAGTATTTTTCTGAAACAAACTTAAGACAAAAAAGTTTTTTTTAAATGATTGTATGTAGTCAAAGAATTGAACCATTAGAAAAATCTAACTGTTAATATTGACTAGCTGTATTTTAGTAACAATTGCTTGAATTAATTCATGCTTTTAAAAATTCACAAATGGATAATTACATCGGAGTTCAGTACACAAGAAAATGTTTCAGAATGACAGAATATGTTTTATCCCCAAAAGCTCTCTTAGCAGAGAAGATTAGCACACCAAAGTTTACTTCTAAACTTTACTACAGAATTGATAGTCTTTAATATAAATAATAGACTTTTTAAAAACAGGTCATTGTCATCATTGTCTATTCCATAAATAGATTGGTCTGGAATACATAAAATTGAGTTCTCAAAAAGGCTTGTTCTGTTCTCCCCGGTATTCAGTACAGATTACTGGAAATGTTTCCAAAGCAAAAATCCATTTAGATAATTTATTAGATATTCAAAAATACGCTGCTTTACTAAACTTACTTTCTAATATTTGGCTTTCATTTATTGACTAATTCCAAATTTACTATTTTATTCTTCAAATAAGTGTATTTATATTTTGTATACTGAAAGCTTTTACAGTTGAGTGCTTCAAAGTATTTAAACAAAATAAAACAACAGAGACATGTTCTCATGTCTCTGAGGTGCTTGCTCTATTGTTTTGAAGCTTTTTAAATTTTGTTTTGTTTTTATATGTGTTCTTTTTTATATTATAACCATTCTCTTTTCTCTTTTTTCATACTTTTTTTTCTCATGCATTCCTTCCATTGTATTTAGGCAAACTCACATTTGAAGACATTTTTCTGACATAAATACAAATCAGTTTAGAAGAATTTTTACCCCAAAAGTACAGGTAAATGTATTGATTTAACAAGAACAATACTCAAAACATTTTCTTGTTCAAATGTATTACTAACGCAAGTTTATGATAGATTTGGAACTGGGTATCTATTCCAAATGCAGATTTTTCTGTATTTTTTTTAACATTTATTTGTATGCATTCTAAAAGGAAATTTAAATTGAGTGCATTCATCATCCAAATTGATGTCAGGCTTAGGTTATTAGGAAAAAATCTGGCTGCAATAAAATTCTGGTCAATTCCATAAATCTCACGATGACTTTCATGTCATACTAAAGTACATCACATCGACCTCTAAAACCATACTACATACCAAAGAAAGAAAACCAGAATTGCTTCTGTCAGCATCAGCACAATGCTCTGGGAAATACTTTATGCAAAGGAAAATAATTTACAAAAAGGAAGAGACACTTGTTTTACATTCAAGAAATGTGTGTCTGTTTGCTTGTTTTTTTTTCATACCATCAAAAACTGGCTTATTCTTTAACCATATAACAGGCATAGAACTCAGTTTCAAAATTAATAGTCTCCACCACTATGTCTAAAATCATCCAAAAGAAGAAATACATATTCTAGTTTTCTTTACTTGAAGAATAATATCCTTGTGACACTAAGTCAACATTATTTAATAGCATCATTTTTTAGAAAGAAAATATTAAGCATTCAACCCCTTAAATGAAATATTTGATTTACTGGGAAAGTTGAGTATTTTATGGGCTTTTCAATCTATGAGACAAAATCTAACAAATGAAATAATAATCACATGCCAGTGTCTAACAGAAATCTAGGTGCAGGGGAAAATGCAAAATAAATGTAAAATATGGATGGTGTTTCTTCCAGTTCTTAAACAATTTCCACCAATCAACACTTAGGCTACTGTTAGAGAACACTTAAGTGTTCAATTATTACCATATCCCTGTCTTCACACATTGCACCAGGAGGGTAAACAAGAGATCCACAGACAAAACAAGCAAGGAAGATTCAGCCCTAATGTACAGCTAGGATGGACCTCTGAGCCACCATATTGTTATATCCATTGGAGGCATCCAGTGGAAGAGCCAGCTGGCACAGTAGAACAATGGTGATGAACACCTTTCAGAAAGATAGACTTGGTCACCTGTGGCTGTTGCATCCCTCACCATAATGAGGTCTTCAGAGAAGCTGGAATACTATAGAACTGAATAGGCTGCAACTGGAATAAAGGAAAGAGTTGACACTGGATCACATATGCATCTTAAGCCCAAACATTAGCAATTACCCTGAGTTGTGAACCTACAGTCCTAAGTTTCACATAACTGAAAATGGCTCCAAATCAACATTTTCATCCCAATTTTAGTGGTACAAACTCACATAACCCTATAGGGTAAACACTGTAACAGTCATTGGGAGCACAAATACTGATCATGTCACTCTTCTAGAACATGAGCCCAATCTCAGGATATAGGATAGCTCCAGTGGCTGAGTTCTGAGCTCCTTCAGTTTTCTAGTGAACCCAGGAATTAGAAGAGGGTAAACAAGCACACTGAAAGGAAACACAGGATGAGAGAGGTCTTTGTCCAATCTGATTTCCCATCCAAAGAGCACTGTTTACCTCCATTTAGTCTCCACCACTATGTACCATTGTAAGGCTATGTAGAACATTTTTAGGAATGAACCCCCAAAACATAGGCTCCCTGAGATGTAAGTCTTGCTTTTCTGGACCTACAGGCAGTATTTTAAAGAAAAAAAAAAAGGAGCTGGAGCTAAGCTTTGAAAGATAAAGGATCCAGATAAGAGGAGGCCTTGATACTAAGAAGAAGGGAAAAGTTGGAAGGCTCAAGGCAGTGATCCCAAATAAGAAAGAAGGAAGTAAACATTACATAGGAGAAGCAGGGAGGATACTAGCTAGTCACTACTTGAAGATGAGCTGGGGAACTATAGTATATACTCTGGAGTGGCTCATTAATTTTTGGTTCCAACTTCCATTTAACATGGAATCTTACTAATAAAACACTCCAGACTCAAACCACTCAGATTCCATCACAGATAGGATTCTGACTGAGAAATAGATTTCCCTGCTTCAATTTGGAAGGTCTTGATAGCGAGGCAGGCTGGCAGTGTCTAGTTTGGGGGTCCAGATGATAGCTGACGAGGTAGACTTGAGCTGACATCCTAGAATCAGCTTCCAGGTTGGCAGGAGGCTTCCTGATTTTGATAAACTCTGAATGGTTCTGACACGTACGTTGAAGAAGGGGTTTCCCTTATTTGGTTTGCAGTTACTCTCTTTGTTTTCTTTTAATCTGATTATTTTGAAGTACAATCTGCATATAAACTTCCTGATTTTGAGCTATATAATCCATGAATTTTGGCAAACATCCACAGTAATGCAAATATCACCAATCAAACTCTAGAACATTTTCATCACCCTGGACCCGTTGATCTGCAAAAGCAGACTATTATAGTGTGGCTTTTTATTGAATTTTGTATACAGGGAATTAAACAATATGAACTCTATGGTATGGATCCTTTCACTTAGATCAATGCTCTTGAGATTCATCCATGTCATTGCATGTATTAGTAATTTATTCTTTTAAAAAAATTCTTGTAGGGCTGGGGTTGTGGCTCAGTGGCAGAGTGCTTGCCTAGCATGCATGAGGCACTGGGTTCAATCCTTAGCACCACATAAAAATAAACAAACTAAAGGCATTCTGTCCATCTATAACTACAAAAAAATTTAAATTCTTGTAGTTATAGATGAATAGCATGCCTTTATTTTGTTTGTTTATTTTTATGTGGTGCTAAGGATCAAACCCAGTTCATCATATGTGCTAGGCAAGTGCTTTTCCACTGAGCCACAACCGTAGCATCTAATTTATTCCTTTTGATTGCTGAGTAGTATTCTATTATATAGCTATGCCATAATCTGATTATTAATTCACCAGTTGATGAACATTTGAGCTCTTCACATTTTTCAGATATTAAAATAAAGTGGTCAAGAAAGGACACAAGTTTTGTGTAGATGTTACAGTTTGGATTTGGAATGTCCACAAAGGCTCTTGTATTGAAGGCCTGTCCCAAGCTTCTGAAGCTATTGGGAAAGTTTGGAAAAATGAGGAGGTGTGGGGCCTGGTTGGAGCAGGTGGGTCACTGGGGGAATTCCCCAGAAGGTATATTTTATCCCTGGCCCTTGCCCTCCCCCTGCTTCCCCAACAGGAGTTTCTGCTTCACCACAGGCCTAAAAAAATGATGGGGCCAAGCAACCATGTACTGATACCTCTGAAACCATGAGCTAAAATAAGTTTTTCTCTGACTTTGACTTTCTGACTCTGATAAAGGTTAAGTGGTTCTGAAATCCATAGTTACAGAAGGGGTTTCCTAATTTGGCATGCAATCTCTCTCTCTCTCTCTCTCTTGAGTTGTTTTTATCAAATATTTTGTTCCAGCAATGGGAAGCGGACTCACACAGTGGACCCAAGTTTTCATTTTTCTTGGGTAAATACCTGTCATTAGGCTTGCATGCCCATGTTCAACACTATAAGCTACTACCAAACTATTTAATGATTCTGTAACTTCCCACCAGCATTTACGAATTCCTTTCTCTCTACATTCTTGACAACATTAGTGTTGTCTTGAATATTACCTATTGTATTGTGTGTGTAGTGTCAAATTTCTTACCCTCACCCCAACACTGTTAATATTTTGGGCAAGATAATTTTTGTGCTGAGCATTGTTGGATGTTTAATAGCATCTATGTCCTCTGCCCACTGCATGCCAGGAATATTGCTCCAGTTTTAACATTCGAAACTGACTCCTGACATTGCCAAAGTCCCCTGAAAGCAACTACTCCCCACCCCAGTTATCGCTATAACTTGGATTTACATTTTCCTAAGATAAATAGCAGTATTCACCTTTGCATGAGTTTCTGTATAGGCTCTAGGAGTTTTCTTTCTGCCTCAATAATTTGTGTCTTTCAAGGAACTAGTCAGCTTCATCCAAATTGTCTTAATGTATTAAAATAAAATTGTTCATTTTTTTTTAACCTCATTATCCCCTTTACCATCTGTAGGAAACATAGTGATGTTTTCCCTTTAGTTCCTGATATGAAAAATTTAGGCTTTCTTTATTTCTTTCTTGTTCAGCCTAGCCATAGAGAGGTTCATCTGGCTTATTAATTTTTCAAAGAACAAGGCTTTGTTTCCAAAGAATTTTCTCTATTGTTTTTCTGGCCTCAGTGTTATTGGATTCCTATCTATTTTATTATTTCCTTTATGTTTTATCTTCTTCATTGATTTGGGTCCATTTTTCTTTTTCTAATAGAAGGATCTATCACTATAATTTCCTCTAAACACAACTTTGGATTCATCTTACAAATTTTTATTTATTATTTTTATTTTCATTCATTGCAAATATTTATAAATGCCTTTGTAATATTTTGCTTTGACCCATGAATTACTTGAAAGTTTTTAGAAATTTCTCTCAATCATTTTCATTTCTAATCGTCCTTATTTCATTTGCACTGGGCATAGAATTCTAGGTTGGCAATTTTTTTCTTTAGGTACTTGAAAGAGACCACTCCATTTTCTCTAGTTTCTGATAAGGTATTTTCTATCATTTTAACATTATTTTCCTCTGGATTTTAAGATTTTTTTTTCTATTTTGCAAATGATTTTCCACAATTTGGTGTATTTGAGGCCTGGTTGTTTTATTGTTTTTGTTTGTTGGTTGGTTTTGTTTAGTTTTAATGTTTGCTCTAGTTGGGTTTAATAGACCTTCTTACAACTATGGGTTCATAGTTTTTATTAAATTTAAACAGTTTTAGATCTTTGTTTCTTTCCGTTTGCCCCCTAAACCTCCTCCCTATCATTCAAATCTTCCCTTCCTCTCCCTCACTTTGTAGAATCCCATTCATACATATATTTTTTTATTGTTTCCATTGCTATGATTAAGCTTACTCATTTTTTCCTTCTGCAATTTTTAATCTGTGCTTAATCCCATCAAGTGTAGTTCTTATTTCACTTACTTTTTCCTTTCAAATTTCAATTGTCATTTTTAATATGCTTTTTCCCTCCATGAACATATTTGAGCATATCTATAAGGCAGACTTGGAAATGACAAAGATGATGAGACTCATAGTCAGGTGTTAAACAACCAGTATGTATTTTACAGATTTTCACTAATTCACATTCTTCCAGTTACAGATCATATATTCCTCTTTCTTTGTTTTGGTAGTACATTGATTGGATGCTAGGCATTGTAAATTTTTCATTTTTGGTACCAGATATTTCTGTATCCTTTAAAGAATGTTGTACTTTGTCTTAAAATGTAATTAAGATATTGGGAATATGATTGCTCTGCCACTTGTTTTAAGATATGTTTGGTCAGGTTCAGAACACACAGTCTAGGTTTAGGTTGCTCCTATTAACTTTCCCTGTAACCTATCATGAGATTTCTCTGCACTTTGGTGTGTGGAAAATTAATCTGTTTCCAACACTGTATAACTGCTAGTAATTCTTCCTTTGATATTTTCAATAAATTCTTTATTTCATCAACATAGCCAGAGTATATTCCAGAAAAATGATAAATGAAAGGGGAATAGTAGTTGCTGTTTACATTACAGTTACATGCATAGGAGAATATAAATTATAAAAGACATTGAAAGTCAGGCCAAACTACCAAATTTCTATTTGATTCAAAACTATTCATTTCTTAGGAGGTGATACAGTACACAAGGATTAAGATCTGGGGTGAATTATTAGAGTTCCATGTATTAAAGAAAAGAAACTCTAGATATAAGGAGATAAATTAGGAAATCGTTTCAGTAATCTAGAAGCAATCAGTAGGGATGAACACAGAGCTGTAGAAAAAGGAAAAAATGGTCAATATGAGCAAATATTTGGAAAGAAGAAATTATTTGGAAGGAAGAATATGATGACAAACTGGAGAAAATGATATTAGGAATGGAAAGGGACGAGTCAAAGATGACTCCAAGATTTCAAGCGAGGGTGATACTAAAAGCAATGGGTGAGGAAAACAGGTTTAAATGGGAGAAGATGAGTAAGCTTTGGATCTGGGTTTTATGATGAAAGCAGCATATCCAAGTATCAGTGTCCTGCAGGCCATCAAAATCTCATGCTATCTTTCACAGATAATAGATCTGGGCATGGGAAATAAATCTGGAAAAAAAGGTCAGTCAATAGGGAAAATTTTAGAGGCTTTTCAAATATATTGAAGTTCAGAATTCTATTTTCATGTCTTGATTAAGAGAATATCTAATACTGTTTTCTCTATTTTAGATATTTGAGTGCCTTTTGGTTTCTAGATTTGAAAAGGAATTAGAAATATCATAATAATGCAAGGGAAGCTTGTGCAATTACTTACACAAGTATTGGAAGCCTCACATAAAATGTTGTGTTTGAGGGAACTCCAGCCCATATTCTTTACCAGAATCTTGGCTAACCTTCAGATAAACAAGCCTCCAATAGTCACCACCAGCAGTTGCCAGGCTAATGCTTTCATTTCCTTTCCATGGCACATTTCCCAAAGAATCTGAGCTTTTTGTGTTTTGATGAAAAATTTTATACAGCAGAAATAGGCTCTCAAAACACAACAGATTGATATTTTGTTCATTTTGTGATGCAGACAACTGACAAGATACATTGTATAATTGTCTCTTCTCCACAAACAATTTGCCTAGGTTAGCAAACCATTCAGTGCTGCTTCAGACATGAACTGTAACATTCTGGGACATGTTAGAAATCACCTTGCTGTTTTATTTTGCAGATGTAGAGAGTACTGTTATGAAACAAAATAGTAATCTCTTCAGATCATTGACATACTTAGAACTAGAACTAAATCTCGTAATACTCTGTTCAACGTTACTTGAAATTCCATTACCTCTGCTCCTTTGGGAACACTTTTAAAAAAATTCTCTTACTATAGAAAGGTACCAGTCAAGCACAATCCCCTTGGTTTATTCAACTTAAGTGTCAGTATCTTCAGTCGTCCTGGTTTCTGTTACACTCCCAAAGCAGCTGGTTAACCCTGGGTAATCTCCAATTGGCCTTCAAAGATTCAGTTGATTTCATAACACATCTAAAACAAACATTTGCTTATATGTTTTTTGTTACTACATGCCTTGACTCTGATTATGAGATAAACTTCTGGTTTCCATGGCTATGAATAAATAACAAAGTAAAATATGCCCCAACCTAAATGGTGGGAAAGTTAACAAATAAATACATCCTGATTCATGAATAATCATATCTGTCATATCCTTGTAGCCTCCAACATACAAATTGCAGAAATTTGCAAGCTGGCTTTTAGAAATGCTTATAAAATAAAATAAAATTCCTAATAAGCTTATTTGTGTCTTTTAGGTAGGCTTTTGATAGTGTTACTTCTACGATGTGTGTGTGTGCATGTGCACGCGTGCATGCATGCATGCATACATGTGCTAGTGTACATTTTAAGGGTAAACTGATGATTAATTTTTTTAATAATACTATTTTATGTATAAAATCTTTTGTAAGTTCTAATATTTGTTTTCAATAATATCTTTTCTTCAACTCCAATGGTGAAAGGGAACTTCCCTACCCCTATCCACACACAGGTTGCACAAGTAGAGGAATACTGGGGAGGACAGGAGGAAAGGTCCATGGAACCCTACACTACTGTTTGGGCTGCTTTGGCAGCTACTGTGTCAAAGGAAGTTCTGGGTTCAGGGAAAAGTTTTTGTTTTGTCTCAGTTTCAATTTTCTTTTTTATTAATATGTATTAAATGTACATATTATATGAATTCACAGTGAAATTTCCCTACAATCTGGCATGCACTGATCATATCCATCACCCTTTCTCCAACCTTACCCTTCTTCTCCCCTCCAGCACCCTACAAATAACACCAAGAACACTTTTCTACTTTCAATTCAGCTTATATTTAGTTTCCACATATGAGGGAAACATGAGATACTTGTCTTTTCTTTGTCTAGCTTATTGTGCTTAACATAATGTACTCCAGGTCCATCCATTTTGCTGCAGATAACAGGATTTTATTTTTCTTTATGCATGAATAATTCTCCACTGTGCATACATATGTATAATATATGCATATATATAATAAGTATATATACATGTATTATATACTATATTTTATTTATCCATTCATCTATTAATGAACATTTAGACTGATTCCGTATCTTAGTTATCATGGATATTTCCGCAATTAACATGGGTATGCAGCTATCTCTTATAAAAGAATTCTGAGTTCATTTCCTTTGATATATATCCAGGAGTGGTATAGCTGGATCACATTATAATCCTATTTTTAATTTTTTAAAAATATTTTTAGTTGTAGAGAGACAACAATACCCTTATTTTATTTATTTATTTTTTATGTGGTGCTGAGGATCAAAGCCAGTGCTTCATACATGCTGGGCAAGTGCTCTGCCACTGAGCTAAAGCCCCAGCCCCCTCTAATTTTATTGAGGAACTTCCATATACTATTTACAGGGTTAATCTGTTAGGAAGCTGAAAATAAACAATCTATAGAATGTGATAGTGGTTGAGATATCCTGAAGCATCAAGAGCTCCTATCAATGAGGAGAATAAAGGGAGAGATCCCCTACCTCTCACCCCAAACAGCATTTTTAACTGCTGTTTTTCAGTGTTATAGGAAAACAAAAAACAAACAAACAAACAAATAAAAACAGTGATTGTCTATATTTTCCACAATTTGGTACTGAACCCACAACCCTGAGGACCTGAATTTATTTTCTTCTTACTATTTCCATAAATATGCATTTAGCTCTTCCAAAATACTAGCTCTAAACAAGGCTACAAGTTGAGCAAATTAGGAAACAGAATATTTCAAACCTAGAATGGTTTCCAGATTCCACAATTCAGGTTATAATCCAATGTATTATATTGGTATTTTAACCTCCATATGTTTTAATAACCATGTTGAATTACCATGCAACCCTCTAATTCAACTTATTGGACAAATGTGGTACATGAAGTTCAAGAATTTAGCCTCTGGTCACAATCATGTCTAAGGCAGAAATGCAGTCATCTGCACATTATAATTCCAGTTGATGGAATTTTCTATTATAGTTTCAGGCTATTACAATGTTTTCCATTTTCAATGTTAGTATGAAATCCTCAGGTAAAGTTGAATTATCCTTTGCTTAAACTAAAATAGCCTTTTTATGTCCAAACTACATAAGAAACTGTTTTTCTTCTAAGTCCATGACTCACAAATTCAATATGTTTGGATCACTTTCTTATGAGGTGAATATCATTTTATACTGTTTTGATCCAAACTTATCTGGTTCACATAGAATCAGGACATCAAGTTCATTTGAGTAAAATTTATTAAGTGTCTTTTAATTCCAAGTTTACATTAGATACTACTATTGCAAGAATCAACATACAGATGGAATTAAGAGGAGCTGTAATTCTTTTTATATGCACTCTAACACTTCAGTTGTTAAAAGTTGAATATATACATCAAATCATTTGCAGAGGCAGGGTTTTAGGGTGCCTAGCATATAAGGGCTTGCTTGGATACCAGATCCAGATACACAATATGATGTCAATCATATTTTCTTATAATCTACTAAGAGAATAAAATCATGGCATTTGCAGGTAGATGGATGGAGTTAGAGAAGATAATGCTAAGTGAAGTTAGCCAATTCCAAATAACCAAATGCTGAATGTTTTCTTTGATATAAGGAGGCTGATTCATAGTCGGATAGAGAGAGGGAGCATGGGAGGAATAGATGAACTCTAGATAGGGCAGAGGGGTGACAGAGGAAGGAAGGGGTTGGAGGGGAATGGCATGGGGTTATTAATAATGGTGGAACATGATGATCATTATTATCCAAAGTACATGTATGAAGACATGAATTAGTGTGAATATACTTTGTATACAACCAGAGATATGAAAAATTGTGCTCTGTATGTGTAATAAGAATTATAATGCATTCCACTATCATATATAAAAAAATAATCCACTAAGTATTATCTGATCTTTTTTAAAAATTCTGAGTAAAAATTCAAACTTACAGAACTTCCTTTATGCAAAATACTACTCTTGTATGGTATATTCTTTCCACTCCCACCAAATAATCTTCACTGAAAGTTATTTCTACCCTATTCTGTTACTTTCAAACCTAGAGTGCCAGATATAAATAACCTGGTCAAAATGCCTTCCTGACAAATAGTCACAATAACGATTAGTCTCTACCCATCAGACCAACGTGGACTAGCAGATCCTCACTTTGAATGCAACCCAAACTCACCTCCCTTTCGTCGACTGAACATACTAGGTCTATTTAAGACCCAAGCATTTCTTAACTGAACCAAATGGAACATTGAGCCATAGCTAAGCAGAGCAGTGGGGGTGAGGGAGTGTAGGGTTTGGGTCAGGTTCTAGGGTCTGCATACCTAACCTGCTTCATTGTACCATGGAAAGGGGAGAGACTCATCACTTAGGCACTCACAGGAGGTCCACCACAGATTCTCCATGGGTCTTCAAAGGGCATGTCATATGACTTTTATCCTCTTTTTTCCTGATTTTAGTTTCATCCTGCTTTCCTTCCCATCACACATTTTTCTTTTAGCTCTTTTCTATGTGCTATTCCCTAGCTGGCCTATCCTAAGATATCACCTTTTACTACAAAATAATGATAGTTCAACCTCCACCTGCTTTTTGTTGTTTATATAATGCCCAGAAGTCCTCTGAATGTCAATGACTGGCTGCTGCAGCATGAAGGGAAGAGCTGTGGTCTCAGTTTCTACTACCTTTTGAAGTACATTAGGGGACTTAGAAATGAATGGTTTGAGATGTAGTCAAGGTAAAGTGGGGATATCTATCCTTGGCTGTGGTTGATTTTTTAAGAGCAACTGAAATAAAATCAAATTTGCCACTAGAAATATCATTTTCCCATTAAGGGTTACTCAATCTTGTCCTTGTGAAAAACACACATTACTATATTAACCTGACTTTTATTCTATTCTTTATGAACTAAGAACCATTTTCTTATTTGTTAAAGCTAGATGTATCCTCTTCAAGTCTAAATTGCCATGACCAAGTTTCCTCCACAGTACTTGACAAAGACAAGCACCAAGTAGGATTATCACATTCTTTATCTCCAAGAGGTTTGGGGAAACCATTCAGTGTATCCTCCCACACATTATTAATTTATGTTCTAAACTTCTATTATGATCCTACTATGTTTCAAGCACAGTATTAAGTGATTTAAAAAATGATGAATAAGACAATTCCTTTGGTCAAAGAGCACATTGTTTTGGAGAAAGGCAGACTTAAACAATTATTAAATGATTGGGAAATACAAGGAGATAGATATGTTTCCAAATATAGAGGAGAATTAGAAGGAATTAGTGCTAGGGGAAAAGGCAGCCTTCCTAGAGGAGATGCGGCCAAAGCTAATTCTTAAAGAATACATAGACATTTCCAGGCAAAAAGAAGGGGAAATTGCTCTTAGGCATAGAGGATAGCATGAATGTGGCATAAACCTGAAAGACAGCATGGTACATAAAAGAGAAACTATTGGCAATTCAGGTTGTTTCAGCTTAAACCTCGGACCAGGACCAATAGGACATGAAGGGCCATGTAAAACAAATTAAGAAGCTTGGAATTTATGCTATAGGTGATGGTGAGTCATTGAAAGGGATTTGTACTAGGGAGAAACACAGTTACATCTCAGCAACAGCCCTGGAGTCTGCATGGAAGAGGAATTGAGTACATACAGGGCAGTAGGCAAGGAGACAGACAAGCTACTGCTGAGTGCCTGGATTAGGGGAAGGGTGGAAGGCAGATATAAAAAGGGGCCCAATGTGAAAAAATTTGAGGGACGGAAAGTGGCATATATACTTGCTGAGAGAAAATGGTTAAGGAGAGGGAAAAGCCAAGCATGATTCTAAGTCTAAAATGTTTCTCGATAAAGAGATGTACCAATACATGTAAGGCTGACAATACAGATGACTAATTCAGGACATGTTGAATTTAAAATGGAATGTCTATAATACAGTACATTACAGTTCAATGCAGTTAGGGAAGGATAAATGGATGTAGAATTTATTTGCATGTAAGTAATAACAATGAAAAATCTAAACAATGACAAAAGGGTATTTTCTAAGGAGGTTGTTATTTATATTTGAATTAATATTGTTCCTTAAAGGATTGGCAGCTTTCCTTACTGATTTTGAGGATGACTGTTGATATTATTTTGTATGTATGTGAATCACACCTATTTTTTAAAATGTGCAACTGGCAGATACACTTAAACTTTTACTTACAAATATATAAAGGTAAAGAGATATGTACAATTTTTTCATTATTTTATAGCTAAGAACTTGAGGTATGATTTTTAAATATTGTTCTTAAATGTAAAGCAATAGCTCACTGTTTACAGATGGATTTCTGTTAATTCTTACTCTCCCAAATAAAAACTAAAGGATACTATGTTTCTCAAAATCATCTCCAATTTATACACCAAGCTTTTTCATACAATCTTACAAAGCATATCAAATACTTAAAGCCAAAAAAAAAAATACTGAAAGACAACTACTACAATATGGGGCCAAAAGAAAGCCCCATATTTTATTTATCAAATTGAGATATATTTATATTTATATATAATAATAAAGGGTTTTCTGTTTCTTCTGGTTAAAAATTTATCATTCTATATTTAAAAATAGCAAATCATCATTAGGGAAAATATCCTAACTAAAAAAGAGGACAAATTATAAAAGAGAACATTTAAATTACTCCTAAGCTCCCAACTAAAAATTTTAAGTATTGTAAATATTAAAATGTTATGAATATACAAAATGAATATAAGTATTTTAGATAGATTTTGAAATACCATAAATATAAACATAATTTATAGGCATATACATACAAATTATATATGCCTATAGATTATGTATGTATATGTATATACATACAAATTATATATATATATATATATATATATATATACACACACACACACACACACATACACACACACATACATACACACATCTAGAGAGAAAGAGACAGGCATCAACTATTGGACAAAATTGTGTTCAACAGGTCAGTAACTGGAGGTCAAATGTATGTTATATAGTCAGTAGTTTGCATCTACTTGCTGCAAAAATGTTTATCTTTAGGTAATCTGCTCTGGGGGACAAATACTAGTAACAGCAGGTCTTCCTGACTATTCCTTCAAAGGATTTCACCAGCTAACATAAGAGTTCACCAATAGCCAGTCAGCAGAGAAGTTACTGATACTCTCAGGCTCACTCCACGTTGTTGAGTTAGAGTTGAATCGAACTGAGTTCTAAGCTGTAAACCTCTCACTACAACTACATTACCTATTCTTGCAAACTGTCAACTCTTTAAAAAAATTGATGGATGTTAATTATACAAAATGATGTGTTTCATTTTTAGCATATTTAGACATACATAAAATTTGATCAATTTTACTTTTTGATACTTCTTACCTTCTCCTCCTCCTTCCCTTTGATCCCCTTACTCTGCCCTAATGGTCTCCCTACTACTTACTTTGCATCTTTTTTTTTCCTCTAGCTTACATATATGAGAGAAAACATAGACATTTATCTTTCTGAGCCTGACTTCTTTTGGTTAATGTGGTGTTCTCCAGTTTTATTCATTTTCCGGCATATGACATAATTTCTTATATCTTTGTAGCTGAATAAAACTCCATTGTGTATATATATATATATATATAATTTTCATTATGCCTTTATCTGTTGACAGAAACCTAGACTGATTCCATAAGTTAGCTATTGTGAACTGATAAGCATGGGTATGCATGTATCTGTAAAGTGTGCTGATTTTAATTCTTTTGGATAGGTACCAAAAAGTAGTATAGCTGGATCATATGGTAATTCAACTTTCAGTGTTTTGAAGAAACTCCATACTGATTTCTAAGGCAACTTGACTAAACTACATTCCCACCAACAGTGTATAAGAGTTGTTTTCCTACATCCTTTGTTGTTTGGATTCTTGATGATTGCCATTCCGACTGGGGTGAGGAAAAAATCTTGATTTCCTTTTAATTTGTATATCCTTGGTGGCTAAAGACGTTTAACATTTCTTCATATGATTGTTGGCCATTTTTACTTCCTCTTTTGAGAAGTGTCCATTTAGTTCATTTGACCATTTATTGAATGGGTTTTTGTGGTTTGTTTTTGTTATTGAGGTTTTGTATGTTTGTTTGTTTGCTTGTTTTTTTTTCCCTTTATGTATCCTGGATATTAATTCTCTTTCAGAAAAGTAGCTAGCAAAGGTCTTTTATATATATTATATACATATTATATATTATATATACTGTCTCTTCAAATCCGCAATTGTTTTTATCATTAGAAGATAGAAAGACCTCCCATGTTCATGGATAGGCAGAATGAATAGTGTTAAAATGGCAATACTACCAAAAGCAATCTAAGTACCAATGACATCTACACAGAACTAGAAAAAAAAAACAATCCTGAAGTTTACTTGAGAGAACAAAAGACCCAGAATAGCCAAAGCAAATCCTGAGCAAAAAAAAAGCAATGCTAGAGGGCTCATAATACCCAATTTCAAATTATACTACAGGGCAACAATAATAAAAACAGCATGATACTTGCATAAAAACAGACAGATGGAACAGACTAGAAAACACAAAGACAAATGTATACAGCTACAATAATCTGATTCTTAACAGGCTGCCAAAAACATATATTAAAGAAAAGCCAATCTCTTTAATAAAAGGTGCTAAGTGCAATGGCTATTCATATGTAGGAGAATGAAGCTAGATCTCTCTCTTACGCTACCCAAAATCCAGCAAAAGTTGATCAAAGTCCTAGGTACAGAAACTTTGCAACTACTAGAAGAAAACACTCCAACATATAGGCACAGGCAACAAATTCCTCAACAGAACTCCTGTAGCTCAGGAAATAACCAATAAATGATATGGTCTTAAACTTTCACTTTCTCCTTTCATTAGTTTCTCATTGTTATCTCTTTATATATAATTGCAGATAGATAATATGCTACTCTAAGGGCCAAAAGACAAATTTCAAGAAATTATTTACCTATCTTCTCTGTGATCTTACTATAAAGAAAAGTTGCCTCAAATGTGACTGGCAAATAACCAACTATATATGTACATAAATATATCAATTTGCTGTCTTATTGTACATATACAACTCCATCTAAATCTCTGCAGGGAGATTTAGGTTTGGCCTTGGGAAATATCCATGACTCTCTCCCATTGCAAAAGATTGTTCAATGGACTATCTCTGCTTTGCTAAGAAGATCCCTCATGGTAGCTCTGGAGATGGGAGTAACCTGTTGGGAACTGAACAGCCCACTTTTAACCTTTTTTGATGAAGAACAAACTATGGAAGGCCTTTCATGTTTCCCAGTATAAATAAAGCAGGTGTGTGCTCCATTTTGCCAGAGTCTAGAAGCTCAATCTATCCAATTGGCTTGCCTGTCCTGTCCCTGCTTTTGAAACCACTTTCTGTTTTCTATGGGGTTTTTTGCTGTTTTATTCTCTTAGCTTTTATTTCTCAGTCAGCCCATTCCACAGAGGGAAACCCTATTCCCACCACTCACATGGGACATAGGCAGGAACCAGCACCTGAACAGGGACTTCATTTTCTTTATAAGCCACCAGGAGAGGTAAACCAAGTAGAACAGAATAGAAGACACAAAGACAAATGTATACAGCTACGATAATGTTTTCTCCAGATCTTTTCCAAGAATCTTTACCCCCTGAACTCCTTCTACTTCTTTATGCTTTCCATACTGGTTCTTCATTCACAAATCATACTATTAAAAAAAGTTGCCTCAAATGTGACTGGCAAATAACCAACTATATATACATAAATATATCTATTTGCTGTCTTATTGTACATATACAACTCTTCATCTTATTATATTGCAAACACTATCTTTTCTCTGAAAATTATTTTCTTACATATTTTTTATTTCCTCTTATTAATTATACATGACAATAGAATGCATTTTGATACATCACATGTAAATGGAGAATAATTTCTTATGTGAAGTCATCTATGAATTACATGAAGATCTTCTCTTCATAGGAGAGAGTAATGGGAGTCCTTGAATCTAAGTGACAATAGGTCCTTCTACTCTAGGAACAATGATTGTATCTCCTTCCTTCAGATGCCCATTGATCAATATGACACTGAGAGTGGTTCCCATTCCTGAGAGAGCTTTAACCTCATCACCTGTGCTCTCAGCTCTTCATAGTGTGCCAGTCTCTTACTCAACATGGTCTGAGTTAACTCCACAAGAAGGTAGATCAGACTTCCCATGCCATCACCAGTATGTGCGGAGGTAGGTACCAAAGACACAAAAGAGCAGGGATCTTTAGTCTCATAAAACAAAGCAGCATTCAAACCCTGCTGTGCAAATTCTACAATAATAGCTTTTGCTCTTTCCTCAAACTCATCTTTTTTATTCTTTTTCGGCTTCTTTAAAATAGCAGCCACATCAGAGATTTTTACAATCATATATTGTGCATTATTAAGTGCAACAATGAAGAGACATGTTTTAGGTTTCAGAAGGTTGATAGATTCAATTGTCTGAGGCTCCAAACCATGAATAATATCAACAACTAAAATGGCAATTTCAAAAGGAGAGCTTCCTATGTTTCTCAGATTACTGAAATCCCAGGTGTATCAATAATTAGCATTTCTGGAATCCGAACATTCTGTCAAAATTTTTAATCATCTTAGTTCCACGGGAACATTTGTTGCCCTGATTTGCATGTGATACCACCTGCTTCACCATCTTGGATGTATGTGTGGTGGAGCTTATCTAGAATTTTTGTCTTTTCTGTGTCCACATGTCCAAGTACACAGATAAAAGGGGCTCTTAGTTTTTCTGTATTTACATTTTTACTATGTTCAAGTCACCATTTCTCAATTCTGTTTTTCTTTGTCATAAGCCCTTTTGTTTTTAGTTCCATCATCATCAGAGTCTGAGCTCATTTCTTTTTTTTTAATTGATTTTTTTTAAAATAAATGACTGCGGAATGCTCATTTCTTTACTTGGCTTTTTATCTAATGTTTTCCCTGAATCTTTCTCATCTGACATCTTTTCATCTTCCTCATCACTTTCACTGCCTTCACATTCTCCTTCTTACTATTTTTCCTCCTCATTCTCCTCCTCCTCCTCCTCCTCCTCCTCCTCCTTCTCTTCCTCCTCCTCCTCCTCCTCCTCCTCTTCTTCCTCCTCCTCCTCCTCCTCCTCCTCCTCTACTTTTTCCTCTCCCTACTTCTCTTCAAGGTTTTCTTTTACTTCTTTATGAACCATGTTTCCTTCTTTTTCTCTCTCCTCATCACTGGCCATAGCTTCCCAATCATCCAATCCACCATCCTCAGTTTCCTCTTCTTATTCTGGTTCAACAGAGGATGCTGTCTCTTCTTTTTCTTGTATTTCTTGTTCTAAAACTTCTACAACAGCCCTTAATTCCATTGGTTCGGACACTTCTTTATTTTCTAGTTGCTGTGGTGTTTTCTTCTTATTTTACCTTCATAAATTTACCTTTTCTTTGGCAAAGAATCTTTTGATGGCACTTTCACACCCTGAGCTTGTAGAAGTTTAAGGGTAGCTTTGGCTTTGATTCTGGCTTCTCTCTGGGATTTAGTTAAAAGCTTCCTTTCTTTTTTTAAATGTTCTTTTGTTTTCCTTTTTGTTTTTTCCTTTCTCATTTTTCTTGTTCCAATCACTCCTCTTCTTTACACGTCACTTCTAGTTCTTCCAGTAGTTTTATTCATTTCTCCTCTGCCATCTTCTTTCTTCTTTTTCTTTAAGCTTAGCCAGAGTTCCTTACATAGCTGTAATAATTGCTTTGCTATGTCCTTTTTTTCCTCTTTCTCTTTTTCTTCCTTTTCTGCTTTCTTATCTTTTTTCTTTTTGTCTCCTATAATTAAAACATAAAAGGATTAAAGTTCTTACCCATGTCCCGTGTGGGTGGAGGGAATGGGGTCCCCCTGGGTGGAATGGGCTGGCTGAGAAATAAAAGTTAAGGGAAATAAAACTGCAACCCCTCCCCCCGTAGAACACAGAAAGTAGTTTCAAAAGCAGCGGCAGGACAAGCGAGATGATCCAATAGATTGATCTTCTAGACTCTGGCAAAATGGAGCCTCTGCCTGCTTTATTTTAAAGGTGGACTGTCCAGTTCCCAACGGGTTATGCCCACCTCCAGAGCTACTATAAGAGATCATCCTAGCAGAGCAGAGAAAAAGGTCACATGCATTGGGCAATCTATTGCTGTGGCGAGCCATGCGTAGTTCCCAAGGCCAAGCCTAAATCTCCCTGGCTTCCATGCTGAGAGAAGATCATCATGTAATTCATGGATGGCTTCCCTCAAATTCTCATTATACTCCTTGTACATAATGTAGACTTACTCAGGTTGTGTAATCATATATGCATATAGGGTAACAATATCTGATCCATTCTACTATCTGTTCTACCTCCATACCTTCTCCTCTCCCTTTACTCCCCTCTGTGGAATTGAAAGTACCTCTATTCTTCCCAAGTCCCCCTCCCCTTATTGTAAATTATTATCCACATATCAGAGAAAATGTTCAGCCTTTGAATCTTTGGGATTTTCTTATTTCACTTAGCATGCTATTCTCCAGCTCCATCTATTTACTAGCAAATGCCATAAGTTAATTCTTATTTAAGGCTAAATAATATTCCATTGTGTATATATACACTACATTTTCTTTATCCACTCATCTGTGGAAGGGCACCTAGATTGGTTTCATAGTTTAGCTATTGTGATTTGAGGTGCTATAAACATAGATTTGGCTGTGTCACTGTAGTATGCTGATTTCAAGTCCTCTGGGTATAAACTGAGGAGTGGGATAACTGAGTCAAGTGGTGTTTTCATTCCAAGTTTTCTGAGAAATCTTCATACTGCTTACCATAGTGGTTGCACCAATTTGCAGCCCCATCCCCAATGTATGAGTGTACCTTTTTCCCCACATTCTCACCAACAATTATTTTTGCTTGTATTCTTGATAATTGCTATTCTGACTGGTGTGAGATAAAATCACAGTGTAGTTTTGATTTGGATATCTCTAATTGCTAGAGATGTTAAACATTTATTCATACATTTGTTAATTGATTATATTTCTTCTGTGAATTGTCTGTTCATTTCCTTAACCCATTTATTGATTGGGTTATTTGTTTTTTGGTGTTAAGTTTGTTGAGCTCTTTATATATCCTGGAGATGAATCCTCTATCTGAGGTACAAGTGGTAAATATTTTCTCCTATTCTGTCAGCTCTCTCCTCCTGTTATTAATTCTTAACTTTGCTTTATTCCATCTCATTTATTGATTCTTGATTTTAATTCTTATGCTTTAGGGGCCTTGTTAAGGAAGTCAGTTCCTAAGCTAACATGGTGAAGATTTGGGCCTACTTTTTCTTCTAGTAGGTGCAGTGTCTCTGGTCTAGTATCTATGTCCTTGATCTACTTTGAGTTGAGTTTTGTGCAGGGTGAGAGATAGGCATTCAATTTCATTCGACTTCATATGGATTTCTAGTTTTCCCAGCACCGTTAGTTGAAGAGGTTATTTTTTCTCCATTGTATGTTTATGGCACCTTTGTCTAATATGAGATAACTGGATTTATATGGGTTTGTCTCTATGTCTTCTATTCTATAGCATTGGTCTTCATGTCTGTATTGTTGCCAATACCATTATTTTTTTTTGTTATTATGGTTCTGTAGTACAATTTAAGGTCTAGTATTGTGATGCCTCCTGCTAAACTTTTCTTGATAAGGATTCAGCTATTCAAGGTCTCTTCTTTTTCCAAATGAATTTCATGATTGACTTTCTATTTCTATGAATAATGTCATTGGAATTTTAATAGGTATTGCATTAAATCAACACTTTCGATAGTATGGCCATTTTGACACTATTAATTCTGCCTATCCAAGAGCATGGGAGATCTTTCCATCTTCTAAGATCTTTTATTTCTTTCTTTAGTGTTCTGTAGTTTTCATTGTAGAGGTCTTTCACCTCTTTTGTTACATTTATTCACAATTTTTTTGAGGCTATTGTGAATAGAGCAGTTTTCCTAATTTCTCTTTTAGTTCACTCATCACTGATATATAGAGCACATTTGATTAAATTAAATTTCCTGAATTCATTTGTTAGTTCTAGGAGTTTTCTGGTGGAATGTTTTTAAGTCTTCAAAATATAGAATCATTTTGTCACCCAATAATGATAGTTTGAGGAGTTCTTTTCCGATACATATTACTTTAATTACTTTCATCTCTTTGAATGCTCTGGCTAGAGGTTCAAGGGAAATTTTGAATAAATGTGGTGAATAAGGACATCCTTGTTTTGTTCTAGTTCTTAGAGGGAATTATTCAATATTTTTTAATTTAGAATAATATTGTCCATGTATTTAGCATATGTAGCTTTTATAATGTTGAGGTATGTTCCTACTATTCTTAGTTTTTCTAGTGTTCTGAGCAAGAAGGGGTACTGCATTTTGTCAACTACTTTTTCTGCATCTATTGAGATGATCATACGATTCTTGCCTTGAAGTCTATTTAATTTATACATTCATTGATTTTTGTATGTTGAACCAACTTTGGATCTCTAGGATAAACTCCACTTGATCATAGTGGCCTATCTTTTTAACATGTTTTTGCATGCAATTTGTCAGAATTTTATTGAGAATTTTAACATCTATGTTCATCAGGAATATTGGTTTGAAGTTTTCTTTCCTTGATATGTCTTTATCTGATTTTGGTATCAGAGTGATACTAGCTTCATAGAATGAGTTTGGAAGGGTTCCTTCTTTTTCAATTTAATGGAATAATGTGAGGAGTATTGGTGTTAATTCTTTGAAAATCTTGTAGAAGTCTGTTATGAATTCTTCTGGTCCTAGAGTTTTCTTAATTGGTAGGCTTTTTAGGGCACCTTCTATTTTATTGTTTGAAATTGATCTGCTTAAATGTGTATGTCCTCCTGATTCAGTTTGGATAGTTCATATGTCTCAAGAAATCTGTGGATGTCTTCAAGATTTTCTATTGTAATATAAATTTTTAAAATAGTTTCTGGTTATCTTCTGTATTTCATTAATATCCATTGTGATATTTCCTTTTTCATCATGAATTTTAATAATTTGAGTTTTTGTTCTCCTCTTCATTAGTGTGGCTAAGGGTTTATCAATTTTATTTATTTATTTAAAGAACCAACTTTTGATTTTGTCAATTTTTCAAATTGTTTCTTTTGTCTTAATTTAATTAATTTCAGCTCTGATTTTAATTATTTCCTATCTTCTACTGCATTTGGTGTTGTTTTGTTCTTCTTTTTCTAGGGCATTGAGATATAATGTTAGATCATTTATTCATTGACTTTCTGTTATTTTAATGAAGGAGCTTAATGCACTTTTCCTGTCAGCCCTGCCTTCATAGCATCCCAGAGATATTGATATATTGTATCACTATTCTCATTTACTTCTAGGTATTTTTTAATTTCATCCCCTATTTCTTATGCTATCCATTCATCATTAAATACTGTATTATTTAGTCTCCAGGCATTAATGTAGCTTCTATTTTTTATTCTATCATTGATTTTTAATTTTATTCCATTGTGATCTGGTAGAATGCAGGATATTATGTCTATATTTTTATTTTTATTTGCTAAGAGTTGCTTTGTAGCATAAGATACAGTGTATTTTAAAGAAGGATCCATGTGCTGCTAAGAAGAAATTATATATACTTGTTGATGGATGAAATATTCTTTATAGGTCTGTTTTCTTCTATAGTTTTTTTTTGTTTAGTTTTTATTTTGAGGATCCTTCCAGTAGGTAAGAGAGGTGTATTAAAGTCACCCATTATTATTGTGTATGGTCTATTTGGTTCTTGAATTTCAGAAGGGTTGTTTGATGTACCTAGATGCTCCATTGTTTGGGGAATAAATATGATTGTTATGTCTTACTGTTATATAATTCCCACAAGCCATATAAAATGTTCTTCTTTGTCCCTTCTGATTAACTTTGGCTTGAAGTCCACTTTATCTGTTACGAGGAAAAAAACCCTGCTTGTTTATGTGATTCATGAAGGTGACATGCTTTTCCCATCCTTTTACCTTTAGTCTGTGGATGACTTTGGCTATGAGGTGAGTCTTTAGGGGAGAGCATATTATTGGGTCTTGTTTTTTAATCCAATCTGCTAGTCTATGTCTATTGATTGATCAGTTTATGCCATTAATATTCAAGATTATTATTGAGATATGATTTGTATTGCTTGTCATTTTGGCTTATTTCTGGTTTTTAATTTGAATCAGTTTCTCCTTTGATAGATTATTCCTTTTGTGTAGTTCATCCCTTTGCTGGTTTTTACCTTTTTTATTTTTTTCCATTTGATCTTTGTGGAAAATTTTGTAGAGTATGTTCTATAGAGCAGTCTTTCTAGTTGTGAATTCTTTTAATTTTTGTTTGTCATGGAAGGTTTTTATTTCATCTTCAAATCTGAACCTTAATTTTTCTAGGCATATTATTCTCAGCTGCATCCATTTTCTTTCATAGCTTAATATATATTATTCCAAGACCTCCTATCTTTGAGGCTCTGGGTTGAGAAATCAGCTAAAATCCAGATTGGTTCCATCTAAATGTTACCTGTTGTTTTTCTCTGGTAGCCTTTAAATATTTTTCTTTATTCTGTATATTAGACATGTTCATTATAATGTGCCTTGGTGTGGGTGGGTCTGTCATATTGCCTCTTGTATTTAATTTTCCATTTTGTTCTTTAGGTTTGGGCAGTTTTATGATATTATTTCTTTGAAAAGATTGTGTATTCCTTTTGTTTGTATCTCTGTACATACATCTGTCCTGATCAATCTTAAATTTGGTCTTTTCATGTTATCCCATGATTCTTGGAAGTTCTGTTCATGGTTTCCTACTATCTTCTCTGTGTGGTCAACTTTATTTTCAAGATTATATATATATATTTCACCTTCATTGCCTGAGGTTCTGTCTTCCAGTGGTCTAGTCTGTTGGTGATACTTTCCATTGAAATTTTAATTTGATTTGTTGATTACTTCAGTTTAAAGATTTATAATTGATTCCTTTTTAGAATTGAAGTGATCTTTTACTTCCTGAATTTTATCCCTGATTTCACTCCCTTCTTCATTCTTTACCTCACAGGTCAATTTAACTATGTAGTTCTAAACAACTTTTCTGACATTTTTTCTACTATGCTGTCATTGTTACTCTATTTTGGCACATATTGGTTTGTTTGGAGTGATTTACTCACCTGTTTATTCATGTTATTCTAGCATTGTGGATCTGAGGCAGCAGTTTCTACCATTCAGACTTATAATGTCCCTGAAGTTTTCTAGCACCCTCCACTTAAGGGGAAGACAAATAATAACAGCAACCAATGCAAACAGTATACAGCCTTAAACCAAATAACCCTTTCTTTGACGTCTACAGTTTTGTTGCAGTAAACAGAAATGATGTGTTTAGATAATCTCTACAAGAAAAACACTAAGTTTGCAAAAAGGGTTCACAATTTTAGATGGTGGACAAAGAGAGAACAGGAGTGGTTCAGAATGTGATGCCCATAAGGAAGGAGGAGAAAAAATTAAAGGATGAATGAAGAGTGAAAGAGGGAATAATAAAGATTGACTACCAGGAGGAGAAAGAGAAAGAGAAGGGATACAAATATGGAAGAGAAATATATATATATATATATATATATATATATATACACACATACATACATATATATGTATACACACACATATATATATATTTACACATATATGTATATATAATATATAATGAAATTTTTAAAAGTAAAAAAGGTATGAATAAAAGAATGAAAAAAAACAAAACTGAAATATACTACTCAGACATCTCAATCCTCAATAAACTGATGCATGAAAAATAGTTGCTTTCAAAATTGGTGGAAATGTGAGGAAAAAAAGAAAAAGAAAAGAAAAAAAACCCAATTAAAAATTGAACAATTGCTTCTGCTCATGCTCAAAAGTTTCTCAGCTTCCCATCTCAGTAGCCACGTGGGGCCATCAGCTGCTCTGCACAGGGTGTATCAAGGCCAGGCCTGCAGGCGACCATGAAGCTGCACACTGACTGAGTGGTCCAGTGGCTAAGTAGCTGTGGGGCAATTGGGGACCTAGCCACATCAGGGGACCCAGCTATTTCCCTACAAGTGTATCAAGGTTGGATCATTTGAAGTCAATGTGGGCCAGTCAATAAGTTATGAGACCTGGGCAGGGTTGGGTGCCAGGTAGGAATTGGAGAATGGGTACTGGGGAGCAGGAAAGCCCTATTGAGTGGTGAACTGATTCTGGATCTGCCAGGACACAGAGACCTGTGGATGCCACACTGTGGGGTGAGAGAGTTGGAAACAAGGCTGGTGCTGGGACCCAGCAAGTGTTATCCCAAGGTATGCCCTGGGAAGGGCAGAGGATTGACAGGCAGGGTGATCTGAGGGAAAAATGCCCTCACACCCTCTTCCAACTTTCTGACTCTGACCCACTGTAACCAGTCCCATCAGCCCCTGTCAGCCTCTGGGTTCTTGGAGCTGGGAAGAGCCCAGCTCTCTTCAGCTTCTCTAACCTGTATTCCCACAATGAAATGCAAACTCATGGATCTGGGTTTCCAGTTTCCTTAGGCTCTGCCACCTGTAATCCCAAGATGGCTTCTGGATCACTGACCAGTAGAGATAGATAGATAGATAGATAGATATCTCCGATTAATGAGTTGAACAGTCTCTGGTTATCCTAGGACAGACTGCCTTCCAGGATCATGAATTCTTACTCTAAACCTCAGGGAGATGTGTTATTCCTGCTGTTTGAGTTATGGGTACTGGTAGCTAAGAGAAATGCTGCCTCATGCTAATCCACCATCTTAAGAACCTCTATGAAAATTCTTTATAAATATCAGTTACCATAACTGTGAGTATACTGCTACTCTTTTTTCTGGGGAGTGGGTACCAGGGATTGAACTCAGGGGCACTCAACCACTGAAACCACATCCCTAGCCCTATTTTGTATTTTATTTAGAGACAGGGTCTCCCTGAGTTTCTTAGCACCTCACATTTGCTGTGGCTGGCTTTGAACTTGCGATCTTTCTGCCTCAGCCTCCCCAGCCACTGGGATTACAGGGGTGTACCACCACACTTGGCACTACTACTCTTTAGTTAGACAATTCTCAATTATCAAACATTATTTCAAAATTATTTCAGTTCTCTCAATGGCTTTATCCTCCAATGGTTGAAGTGTCAGAACTCTTGAAAAATACAATCTCACTTGGACCCTGAGTTAGTCAAAACATCTATAAAAAAGAAATATATGAAATAGTTGTGGGAAATTTGCATAATAAATGGGAACTTGATAATACTGAGGAATTACTGTAATTTTAAGGTATGATAATAAAACTATAATTATATTCTTTTTAAAGTGCTATCTTTCAGAGAACCATATTGAAGTTTTATCAGATGAAACTTTACGGGTGTTTGGAATTGGAATTTGCTTTAAAATAATCTCATTGGTGAGAGGAGTTTGTAGGAGGAAAGAGATGAAAGTGATGGGTCCTTTGTGAGTAATATTTTAAGTCGATGATGAGTACCCAGGGAAGCATTATTCTGTTCTTTATACTTAGGGATATGTTTGAAATATTTCACATTACATTTTTTAAAATTTACAAAATATTTCTAGCGTACTTTCTAGGTTTCATCATCATTATTAAGTTTTAATGTGCTGAAAAAAATATCTTACGATCTCCTCAAGTGTGGAACAATGAATTTTTAAATACAAGTTATTTTATGCAACTATACTGAGCTTTACAATTTAACTTCCATTGGGGTGGCTCATGCTCTGTCACACTAACATTTAGTTACTTTTTGTACCCACAAAATAGGTTGTCAAGTATATGATGTGGTTGAAGGAGAAGGGACACATCTGCAGTTCCCACTCAAAAATAACTTCCCTTAAAGTGATAGAGCATAAATACCTCTGTAACTATAGAAGCCTATATAATTGGCAAACAAAAGAGAAAGCAGATTATTTTGTACTAATGTATAAGTGTTTAATAATGTCCAACTCTGAGTTCTTAGTGAGGAAGGAGGTGACTAAAGAAAAAATAATATGAAAACAGAAAAAAAGCAAAAGAGGAGGAATGATGAAGATAAATGTCAAGTTATATCACTTATTGCAATCTCATAGCACCAGAAGAAAAATGTATTATTAATTAGAATAATAGCAACAAACATCAGAAATGGCCAAGCAACAGGTACTGCAGTAAACTGTAGGAATAGCCAAATTGAGCTCATAGACAGTTGAGAAGACAGAATAGTAAATCATTGATTATAGAACCTTAGTTTCTATAGTAGAATATCTATTCATCCAAGACACTGGATATAAGTTTTGTTGATTGAGGGTTGTACATTACCACAGAGGAGGTACTGTGTCATATGAGAGTTTAAGTATGAGAAGGATTTACCAGGACAAAAAGAAAAAAAAAAAAAAAAAAAACATGGAGAGGACAGTTCAGGTCAGTCAAAGAAAACAGTATGTCCACAGGCAGGGAAGCATCACAGAACCTGGAATGGTATATTTAAAATAATGAACATGGTAGAAAAATTTAAAAAGTTGAGAGTATACTGGATGACTAGGAAGTCAAATTCCGGGTTTCAAGAAGTTTGTGTGTTAAGCTATTGACTATGTTCAGAAAGCCTTTGGTTTGGGGAATGTATTTTGAGCATGGATATAGTATATTACATGATATTATTGAAGATAAGTGTAATTTGAGGGGGGTTAAAGAGGAGAGGTAATGCTGACCAAATGTGACAGAGGAGTGAAGATTGATCACAAAGCTGTTTTATTAATTCAGGTAAGAATAAGCATGCAAAGAAGCATTTGGAAAGAAGGATATAGGTATAAGAGAGATTAAAGAGATAGTCTGCAAGACTTGATCTGGCAAGATGTAGGGTAAAGAAAAGGGAAAAGCCTAGGATGACTCAGATTTCTAGAATGGATGATAGTGGATATTTGGATCATTTGCTTCTGACTCATATTCATCAAATTATGACTCACAAACATGATAAGACTTTGCTTCTTCCTGTTTCGCTATGAAAATGCAAAAAAGGAAGAAGAAAATTCAGTTGCAAAGGAAGAGATTGTGGAGCACTGTAGGATAGTGAAAAGTTTCAATATAGGAATTTATGGAGTGAAATATAAGGCAGTGGTTTTACTAATAAGAACATTAAAAAAGTATTATGTAAATGAAGAAGTCCTTGAAAAGGAGATGTGTCAGATGTGAAAGACTAGCTGGATGAGCTCCTATAACTCCTTCTGTTGAATATTGGCCCCCCTTGATTCTTAATATAACACCACAGTGGGCTATTACAAACAGCTACTTCCAGTTTAATTCTGGTCCAGACTGAACCAGTATGTATTTCCTTGATTTATCTCTTATAGTTCAGGTAGGCATTTTTAAAAGATAGTTTTTCATATCTTGTACAGAAGTACAAAAATGTCCAGTGAAAAGTCAAAGGCTCTGAATATGTTAGCTTCTCTTTTTGCCTAAGGTTGTTTTTCTTACTGTGTGGAAATTCTCACTACTTTAGCTTGTGTTGTTCCAGTGTTATTTTTTTGTTATTTCTCCTAGATTACATTATAATTATAACTTATACTCCTGATTCCCCAACCTTGAGTACAAAATGAGGTCACATTCCTTTCAATATTCAAAATAGAGTCTGAGCCTCCAGTCCATCCCAGCATCCCAACTATCCTAAAACATTAATTTCCTCTTCAACATGCTCCCTTAAGGTACCTTAAAGTCCCTACTATGCCTAACACTAGGTTTCTATCACTGAGTAACACATTACCTCAACTTTAGCAACCTGGAATAACACCATTTTTCATGTCCCAGTTCTGCATGTCAGAAGTCGAGCATGGTTGGGCTGGATTCTCAGTTCAAGGTCTCACAAGGCTGAAATCAAAGTGTTAGCAGAGCTGAAATTCCTTCTGGACACTTAGGGGAAGAATTCACTCCCAAGCTCATTTAGACTGTTGGCAGAATTCAGTTCCTTTTGGATATATGATTGTAGTCTCCATGGCCCCTTCATCTTAAAGCTATCAACAACATACTGACTTCTTCTCAATGTTTTCAATTTCCCCGACTTCTCTCTTCCTCATCTGCTTTCAAAACCACAGATGATTATATTATGTCCAGGGTATTTTCCCTATTTTGAGGTCAAACAACTAGTAATGTTGGTTATGTCTTGAAAGTTCTTTTTGCCTAGGAACATAGCATATTCACAGGTGTAATATCATGGGGTAGACATTACAGGAAATATTTTGAATTCTTCTTGATATGTCTATCCATCACTACCACCAAAATTTGCAAAACTTCAGCCCACTTGAGAAAGGTGCTGTACCACTAACCTGGTAAAATCTCTCCAGATACAGCTGTAGTATAGGAAGTTTCTCTGCTCCAATAACATTCCTTATTATACCTCCAAACTGCCTAAACCTCATGTCAAATACTCATTTATAGGAGTATAGCTAATTGCACATCTTCCAGTTTTCACAAAGTTTATACCTCCAGACACAATTATAGTATCTGAGCCTGGAAAAGTGGCTGGTCTCCCTTAAAATATACCTATAATACCCCAAGCTTTTCTTCCTGACTCCCCTTCCTTATCTCTAGGACCCAGAAAATACCTTGGTGTCCTCTCTTAGTATACAAACTTCTTGTAAGGAAAATCCTCATCACAGTCATGAGTAGAAAATTGTAATTCTAGCAAATCCTAGAATTTAAACATTAGATGCAAAAGAAAAGTATGGTGATTCCAATGCAGACTTTGTGACTTCATGTAGAAACATCAGTAAACCTAAATAGCATCTCAATCTTCATAATGTAAAAATAAGGGATGAGGGTGCTGGTGCAATAGGCTCAAAATATTTTCAAATTACAAAATATGAATTGCCAAGAACTTCCAGGATAGGGAGAATATGTTAAATCAACGTATGTTTGTTATTTTTAGAGAACATAATTTTAGTCTTATAATTCTGATAGAAGCAGCAAAAATCACTTATCTATAAAATCTCCTTAGCCTAAGATAAATACACCTTAACCCGTAGGAGGACAGTTATCAATAATGACCACCAAATTTTGGTCTTCATTTTCTCATTCCTTTTTTGTATTTGACAATGTTTATCTCCTCATTTTTTTTCTTCTACTTTTTATTCCTTCTGGTTGTCATGGTAACAGTGATATTCAACTTTCCTCCTACACTTGAGTGTGCCTCTGTCTCCCTCTCAGGTTCTTGCATATATTCTCAGGGACTGTTTATAGTCCACACCAAATCAGTAGAGAAATGGTCAGTCAAGCTTAAGAAATATTCCCCTTCATAGATACTAAAGGCATAAAAACACTCCAAATGGTGGTGCCACTATCCACCCAACTTCTCAAACTAGGAACATAAGAGTCATTTGTAGCACTTCTCACTAATGACTTATTTAATTGTGTGTTCCCTTAAAATATATCTTTTTCTCCATGTCCATAACCTATAATCTCTTTTAAGTCTAGCCTTGATTACTGAAAGAGATTATGAACTTGTCCCTGGGATTCTCACACTCTCCATCCACAGCCCCTTAAATCCATTCCCCACCACTGCGGGGATGGGATGGTTCTTCCGAATTGCCAGTCTAGCCAGGCCACTTTCCTGTTGACAGTCATCATATATTCCCATTGACTGCAGTTTAGTGATCACATGTTTGTTATGGTTGAACAAGGGCTTCTGTGACGTGTTCTCAGGGTATATCTCTAGTTTCATATCCTAGTGCTTGCTTTCACTTTCTGTTCCATTGATAAGGAATTGTCAGCCACTCCATCCCTAGAATTCTCCATTCAGTTGTTGAAAGATTCCCCATGCTATATTATTGAAAAGAGAATTTATCCATCCTTGATCCCATTTTTTCCCCTGGCTAGGTTCTACTACTTGCTTAAGATCCAGTTGTAGTATCATTCCTGTCAGGAAGCTATCCTTTGTCTTTCTCCTCCTTCAGTCTGGGTAAAGTTTCCCTCCTCTGTCTTCCTGTACTTTTTGGTTTATTAGTTTTCTATTAGTGAATTCATAAGGCAGGGACTGTATGTCATTACTCATTCTATTTCAAACACCTAAAATTGTTCCCTGGGCATATAATATATCCTCCCCATTAATGTTAAGTGGAGAGAGAGAGAGACAGAGACAGATATAAAGAGAATGAATGGCTGTGACTTCACAGGCACTTTTCTCAGTTCTTTGTCTGCTGTAAGCCATGTGGCCTCTAGACGGGCTTTCCTCTTGGTCTGCTGGCAGAAATAGAACAAAAGAGTTGCCTTGGAGCCAGAAAACCTCCAGAGAGCCTTATTTACTTGAAATTTTCCTTTACCCTAACTTCTAAGATAGCCTAGTTTAGTAAGAGAAGGGGAGGGAAATGGTGTCAGGTGTAAGAAGTACTCTATTCAATCTAGAAAACTGGAGGAATTGCCATGAAGGATGTTGTGTGTCTGGAGATGGCCTAGACTAGATCATTAGTTCTGTCCATTGTCTCACTCGGGCAACAACCCTGGTACTTTCATAAACAACTGTTCCTGCAAGAATCATTCCACATCCATAACATGATAAGGATCAGTACAAGGGAAGATGGGGCTCTGGAACAAGGAGACTGACCAGGAGGCTTATTTCAATTGCCACTCTGGCTTAGCATGGAAATCTATGTTGAGTTGTAACATCCCCTATCCAAAACACACATCTACCCCTGTCCTGATAGATCCAAGCAAAGCTCAGAGGTTTCCAGCCTTGCTGTAAGCAATGTGGTAAATTTGGCATGGTTGTCAAGAGAATCGCCCTTATACTCCCTAAGATAAAAATAACCTTTTATTAGTTGTTGCTCTTTTAACTGTAAAGGACGATTGGCTGAAAAATCTTCTCTTTGGAATTTAATCCTTGCCATCCTCTCTGCATGGTTTGCACTGAGACGACAATCTTCACTGCTTCTGTGGGATAGCAGAACTTTGGGCTTCGCTTGAGAAACCTGACTGATAGTAATAATTGAGAAAGACCAGCAATGAAAAAAAATCATCATAAAATCATAGACTGAATATTCTGTTACTTTGACTTTCTCTAGAATACATACAATATTCTTCACTTGCAATTTTCTCTTCTATAAAATAATAGCCACATACCTGCATGCCCTGCCATTCTCCTTTGTTTTTGTAGACATTATTGTATAAAAGTCATTCTTGTAAATGATAATGTACTACAATAATGTAAAGTAACATTAGTAGCAATTGTTATAACAATATCAAGAGACTGAGATTAAGGTATGGCCGTCTGTGACATCCACACCCATTTCTGCCCTCACTCCACCCCCATTTTGCTCTGAGAAGAGGCTTCCTATTCTTTCTGACCACAAATAGCCATATAACTCAACTGCTATAGGACTAGTCAGTGGCATTCTCACTTGACTTTAGGTTCTCACTCCCTCATTTGCAACTGGGAAGCAATCCAGGATGTTTCCAATTACTTTTCAATTGCAAAATTAGAAGGAGATTTATGTTATCATAAATCTATCTCTATATGTCTACAATGGGGAACTCTGGAATGGGTATGTCTGTTATTATTGCTCACCCTTCCTCCATTGCTTAGGGCTACTACTCATCGGGTTACAGTATTCTTTATCTCTAAGGTCCTGTAATTAGTCAAGTGTCCCAGATGTTATATAGTTCATTCACCTCTCCTTCATTGTCTTCTACAACCACCCATCTACCTGACACCACATTTTTGGTTCAGAACACAAGATATGGTAAATAAACCAGACAGGTGCCCATCTGCCCTTTTACCCAGGTGAGAATTTGGGGTGATACCCAGCAAGCAATGAAATCTTCCTTCAATTTATCTGCCTTTAAATGATAGGAAAGCCGGCTCCACCTCCCTTTAAATGATAGGAAAGCCAGCTCCACCTCACCTTCCTTCACTTTGTTATAACAATATCAATAAATGATACTTCTGAGACTGTCTGTCACTAGTACTCTTTATGTTCATAATTATTTTTCTAACATTTACAGTGGATTTTTTCAACAATGATCTATATTTTACCAACTGCCATTTCCTTAAAGGTAAGATATACCTAAAGTTTCTTCATTTTAGTAGAAGACAATTAAAACCACATTTCACACTTAATTCTCAATCCATGCTGATTCACCTTCTTCTTCACCCCTCCTTCTCTACTCTCATAATGGCATTGATGTATGTACATTTTCCAGTTCTTATTGAACCTTTTATTATTTTTTTTCTATCTAAAATGCTTGGTCCTGCAGCTTTCCATAAGAAAAATCCCATGAGAAATAATTTTACAAAAACACACACTATTTTTAACCCCTATGTGCCAAGAGTACCAGCCACAAATATCTATTGTGTAATTTTTTGCTTTATTATAATCTTGGTTCAAATTTTTACTCCCAATATATAGACTATTGAATTCTTCGAAGGTAAGAAGTGTTTCCTTTCATCATTATATACCCAGGACCATTACTGGCATAGAATACATGTTTAGAATTGTATTGAATTAAACAAAATGATACTTCTGAGACTGTCTGTCACTAGTACTCTTTATGTTCATAATTATTTTTCTAACATTTACAGTGGATTTTTTCAACAGTGA
This sequence comes from Marmota marmota marmota, assembly GCF_001458135.2. NCBI lineage: Eukaryota > Metazoa > Chordata > Mammalia > Rodentia > Sciuridae > Marmota > Marmota marmota. The sequence continues at coordinate 4,818,429 of NW_026000119.1, read as the reverse complement.
TCTATATTTTACCAACCGCCATATGCATTTATTAAACTGATTGAAATTACAGATACAATATATATCCATGAATAAGAGCCAAGTTAACTAACATAAAACCCTAAACTTTCAATTTCATATTCTTGCCAACCAAAATAACTGATCACACATATTTTTACACGCAATATGATATTTCATGAAAACTTTTATTATAGAATATTTTACTGCTCTGATATTATTTGAAAAATAGAAAAAAGAACAGAAATATTTATTATTCTAGATTAAATTTCATGTCTCTGTACCACAATTACAATTCCATGTAATATGATTTTTCCACAGCAATAAAATAAAATAAAAAAGATCAACCATAAGAAAACATGTTTTAGTATTTTTAAAACATCATTATCATAGTTTTGGCAAATCTATGGCTAAACTTTGGAAGCATTTTACACAAACATTGGATAAATCAACTCTAAATCAGAAAAGTTTAAATAGTTTATAGGTGTGGAGACCACACATCTCAATACTGTCTGGACAGTCCAGGTTAACTCTTGCTGTCTTGGCGTAGCCATTAATAGTAGCCCCTATCTTTCTCAAAATGATCCTAGTTTGGAAAATAAAATTATAAGGCCCTCCTGCTTATATACTATCCATAGAGAGGGGAAAAAGGAGACAGTAATGTTTCTTATTTAAATATTGTTATGATACACAATGTACAGCCATGAAATATATGTATATATTGTGAAATGATCACTACAGTCAAATTAATTAACATACTCATCTTTTCACATAATTACTTCTTTTTCATTCTTCCTCTCTTCTCCTTATATCCCATGGTCAAAACCCACATGGTCATGGTAAATTATTCTTTGCATATGCTATTCAATTTAGTTTGCTAGTTTTTTCTTGAAGAATTTTGCATATGAGTCCAGCAGGGATATTGGCCTGCAACTTTATTTTTTTGTGAAGTCCTTGTCTGGGTTGGTATAAGAATGAAGCAGGTCTCATAAAATTAACTTGGAAGTGTTCTATTCACTCTTTTGGAAGATTTCACAAAATATTAATGTTAATTTTTCTTTAAGTATTTGGAAGAATTCACCAGTGAATCCATATGTTTTGGGCTTTTATCTGTTGGTTTTTTAATTACTGATTTAATTTTCTCATTCATTATTAGTCTGTTTCCATTTTCTCTCTTCATAATTCTATCTTGACAAATTGTATGTTCCTAGGGATTTTTCTATTTCTTCTATGTTATTCAATTTGTTGGCATAAAATTGTTTGTAATATCCTTATGATCCTTGGTATTTCTATAATGTCATTATTAATGTCTCTTTTTAATAGTTTATTTATTTGAGTATCTTTCTTTTCTTCTTTGTCTAGCTAAATGTTTGTTAGCTTTATCTTTTCAGAAAACTCTCAGTTTCATTGATCTCTTCTATTGTTTGTCTAATATCTAGGTGAGAATTTTTATTGTCATTTTACTAATTGTTTAGTAACTATTTTGTAATTTCTTTGTTCTTTTCTCTCTTCATGTTTTCCTTGTTGCTTTTGTCATTTTTTTTGTAGTTCTGATGTTAACAGTCTCACTATTTACATCTGCTTATAATTTGTATCCATTAACAAAATTTTGTTTTCATCTGTGCATGTCTGTTAAAGGTGTTTTCTTTGCAACCACCATGAGGCTTAAATAAACATCTCATAGGTTTAAAAAAAATCCTGTTTTAAACTTCTAAAAACTTAAGCTTATTAACATGCAAAGATTTTCTTCTCCCCCATTTGATGTCATTTATGTCAGTATTAATATATTTTTATAATTTGTATTCATTGACAGGTTATTACAGCTATAGTTATTTTTAATACTTTTGTCTTTTAACTTTTGTGACTGCTCTAAAAGTGGTTTTCACACCATTACAGTATTAAGAGTATTCTGAAAGTATTTAACTTTACCATTAAAAAAAAATGAACTCCCTCATCTTTTGTCTGGGAAAGTTTTTTTTTTTCATTTAAATTAATGTGTTACAAATAATAGTGGGATTTGTTGTTACATATTCATACATGCACACATTATAATAATATAATTTGGTCAGTACCATTCTCCTGTATGTCCCCTTTCCCTTTCCTCTTCTCTCCTCCTGGTCTCTTTTCCTTAAATATACTAGTCTCTCTTATGTTTTCATGAGATCCCTTGCACTTTCTTTTCCATTAATTTTCTCTCTAGCTTATATATTTGAGAGAAAACACATGAACTTTGACTTTCTGAGTTTTGCTTATTTCATTTATCATAATGTTTTCAAGTTCCATCCACTTTCATGCAAATGAAACAATTTGATTCTTTTTTATGACAGAATAAAACTCCATCATGTGTATATGCCAAATATTCTTTATTCATTCATCTATTGATAGATATCTAAGTTGGTTCCAAAATTTGGCTATTGAAATTGTACTACTATAAATATGGGTATACATGTATTGCTGTAGTATGCTGATTTTAATTTTTAGGATAAATTCCAAGGAACATCATAGCTGGGTCATATGGCAATTCCATTTCTACTTTTCTGAGGAACCTCTATACTGATTTCCAGAGTGGTTGTACTGATTTACAATCCCAGTGGTTTAAAAGTATTCCTTTTTCCCGCATCCTCTCCATCACTGATTCTTGTTTATATTTTTGTTGGCTACCATTCTAACTGGAATGAGATAAAATGTCAGTGTAGTTTTGATTTGCACTTTCTTAATTGATAAAAATGTTGAATTTTTTTATATATATTTGGTGGCCATTTGTATTTTTTCTTTTGATAAGTACCTGTTTATTTGCCCATTTTTTGAGTAGGTCATTGTTTTTGTTGTTTTGGATTTGGTGGTAAATTTTTCTAGTTCTTTATAATATTATAAATAATAATGTTCTGTCAGAAAAGTAGCTTGCAAAGATTTTCTCCCATTCTGTGAAATCTTTCTTCATGCTCTTTTAGTTTCTTTGCAGTGGAGAATCTTATTAATTTGGTGCCATCCATCTATTAATTCTTATATTATTTCCTGAGCTTTCAATTATCTCCCACATTTTTGATGGGCAGCTGTGCAAAGGAAGTATTATTGGTTATCTTTTCCTTTTTTTCCCCAGATGTTCAAATGTATCATCTCACTCTCTCCTGGCTCATAAGATTTCTCTTGATAAATCCACTGGTAGTCTTATTATGGAGTATGGGGCAGGGTCCTTTTACAATGAATTACATTTCTCTCTTAATGCTTACAAAATTCTCTCTTTGTCTTTGACTTTTGACAGTTTTGTTATAACATGTCTTGTAGAGGATCAATTGATATTCAGCCTATTTTGATTTATTTGAGTCTCATGAATCTGAGTATTCCTTTCCCTTCTCAGATTTGGGAAATTTTACTTCATTCTTTCTTTTAAAAAGCTATGTGTCCTTTTCTCGTTCTCTGTTCCTTCTAGAACTACCAAAATAGAGATATTATTTCTATTATTTCATTTTACAGCATCCCAAAAATCACACAGGATTTTTCTTTTAGTTTCTTTGTGTTTGTTTTCTGACTAGATAATTTTAAATGATCGTCTTTAAGGTTATCTATTCTTTCTTCTGTCTGAGTCAACTGTTGTAATTCTGTGCTGAATTTTTCAGTTAAGTAGTTGCAGTCTTCAGCTTCAGCATTTCTTCCCCCTCTTTTCCTTTCTTCCTTTCTTTATTCCTTTGTATCTTGTGGATTGTACCCAGGGCACTTTTTCCTAATCTACATCTCCAGTTCTTTTTACATTTTATTTTGAGGCAACATTTCACTAAGTTGCTGAAGTTCTTGGTAAATTGCCCAGACTGGCCTCGAACTTGCAATCCTCTTGCCTCAACCTCTCATATTTCTGGGATTAGAGTTATGTTTCACCATACTTGACTGGTTTTATTTTTCCTTATGTTTTCCTCTTTCTTAAAAAGGAAATTTAAATGTTAAATTTTTCATTGTGTTTAATTATTCTTCTTCTGATTTTATTCAGCTGTAAATCTATGTTTTCTTATAGTTTGCTAGAATTTCTTTACAGTAATTATTTTGAATTATTTTCCAGGCAATTTACAGTTCACAATTGAGGTGGGGGGGTGGTCAACCATTTGAGCTTTATTTCTTTTTTCTTTAATGATGCTATGCTTTTTAAATTTGTTATGTTCCCTGAAATTTGGCATTGATGTTTTTTAATTGAAGTAGTCCTATTTCTCAGTCTCTACTATCATCATTAAAGAATATTATTAGTCATCCCAACTAGAGATTTTAAAGGTCACTTAGTTCTTTTCTACGGGTGCACCCAACCCAGTCTCCTTCTCTCAGAGAGTGAGGTAGATTTATTAAGATTGTATGTTTTCTTTTGATGTGGCTAAATTAGGACAGGTATTGTGTACCTGCCATTTTTCCCCCATAGTAATGCCTTGGGGTGTTCAAGGTTAATTTACCATTTTCTTAAAAAGTTGAACTAGCTACTGATATCCACATGCTGTCTGTGGGTATTTGCTTGACCCCCAGGATATGCTTACACATGACATCTTGAGGGTACACATAAAATGCTAAGGGCTCAGGTCAGCACATTGAGTGATCCTTAGGTAAGGTTTTCCATGGGGTTTGTGGGTAGCCCTCTTGGTGGAGTTCATAAGCCAGTTAATAAAATCTATGTCTGGTTTTTGAGATCTGCCTGATGATTTCTATGAACCTCAATACGTTTTTTCCTTGCTTCCATACCCAAGCATTCGCTCACCCCACTCAATTTAGTCATGCAGATACCCTCAGTGATCTGGAATAGACAGGACTAAAATGAACCTTGTGGGCAAGCCAATCTTTCATTCAGCTCTCACTTTCCCCCAGTGAGAAGAATCATGGATCAAAATAGTCTCTCTTGGGACTCAGCTATGCTACCTTGGGACAGCGATAATGTGGGTGAAACAAAATAGTTCTTTCCTTCTTCATTGTATTTGTCCTCATAATTTTTTTTCTTGAAAAGAGTATTGGAATCTCTCACCAGAGTCCCAGGTTCCCAAAAAGATACAATGTGTATCCATGGACAACTGTTAAAATTAATGTTTCTGTAGAAGTGTGGGGGTAGACTCTCTTGTTTTACCACCCTGATGATGTATTCACAGCATTTTCACTTTTCTGTAAAATCCTCTGACTTTATAAAAAGCTAGCTTTGAGGATATTTTAATTTATTAAAGTTTTTACAAGTTTCCTTAAAATAGTAATCTCTCTCTATCCTGAAAACTATATCTTGTATCCTGTGCATATTCCTTCTTTTTCTCTCAAGTTAAATATTTTTGTTTTATTTTTATAATTATATGAAAGCTTGAATACAGTAAATTATGTATAACATTATAATTATGTGAAATATAATAATACACAGACTTGTATACTATGAAGTATTGGTTCAAGTATATAAAAACCCAAAATATCTCCATTATTAGTGGAGATTGAAATCAAAACTTTCTAATCATTGTAAACTGTAGATTATATTTGTGTGAGAAATTTATTAGTGATAGCTTTAATTTCAGTGATGTGTTTTCTGTGATGTCAAATTTGAAGTTCATGAGTTATTTACTTTTTCTCTATGTTAAACATGCTGGAGATTGCAATTGTGAAATCATTATTATTGTTCCATATTCACCCCTAAGAACTCAGCTTTCCTTTAGCTATATTTTTAGATGGAAATCTTTAAAATCTTTAATAACATTATCCATTTTGTGCTTCCATGACTCTCATAATTATATCATTTTCAACACACATGAAGAAATCTGTTAAGCAAAATTAGAGCACAGAAGGTATTCTGGAGGCAATGGCTTTAGAATTTACCCTCGTGGGCAGTCCAAAGCTCTGCTGCCCTTGATGTCATTAAAACATCTTTCCTAGTGTCAGGAATTATCATATAAAAGAGATGGCAAACAGGTAATTGTTTCCAAGAACATGCATTAAGTCCCCTTATCACTCAATAAACAAGATTTCATGCATAGTTTTCTTATGACACTTTATTTGCAGAAATTGTTTATAAGTACACTTTTATACCTATTCACTATAAAGCCTAATTCCTAAGTGATTTATCATAGAAAATCAATGGAAAATTATTCTCTTATTCCCAAAACCTTAAATTATTTCATCAATGGTTTATCATGCATTGTTATATCTATTATAGGTATAAATGGTATCCAGAGTAGATATTTCCACTACAGGAGTGAAGTTTTTGCAAATTTTTCAAGAAGTAAAAATAAATATGAACTATGTGTGAGACTTAAATCCAACAAATGTGGAAAAACTCATATCAAAGATGCTTTTATTATCATAGAATTTCATATTGTAAAGAAACTTTGTTCAACCTTTAAAATTTAAACAAGAGAAAAATGAAACCATTACATTAGGATTTCAATATTCTAAGTCCCAGATAGAAGTTCTAGATCATTTCTCTTAGTTTCTTTTTAAAATAATTTTTCTTGCTGCTTCTTTATTTTAATCCTATAATAACTAAGAATAATACAATCAATTGGATTAGATAGGCACATATCATTCATTTAGTTGATAAACATTCATTGTTAGTTATTGATATAGGGAGAATAGCAAGGATAATAATAGAAGGTGTGAAAAAAATTAGTTTTTGTTATGTTGAGCCTGAGGTGTCCATGGTTCATGCTGCTAAGTATACTTGAGAAGGTGATATGGATAAGCTGCTCAGTTGAGAAAATGGAGCAGGAAGATGGGGAAGTAAACATAAGGTATATGGATTTAATTGTAGTGCATTAGAAGGAATGTATTAGTTTAGAGAGAATCTGGGTTAGAGAATTTTTTTAATCTTCTCTTTTTCATTCTTGTCTTTCCCTTTGTTCTTCTCTAGCCTTTCTTTTCTTTGTTTAGATGGGGTCATTTACATGTTTTCGGTGGGGGGGGGATCAGAATGCTTGTTATGAGTGACTATATAAGAGAAAATTTGGATAATGATTTGAAGTAAGAAGCAATATAAATAGTGCACATCTGTAATCCCAGGTATTTGGGAGACTAAGGCAGGAGGATCACAAGTTCAAAGTTGGCCCCAGATACTTAGTGAGACCCTAAGCAACTTAGAAAGATCCTGTTTCACAGTTAAAAAAAAATTGTAAAGGGCTGGGGATAGACTCAGTTGTTAAGAATCCCTGGATTCAATCCTAGGTCCCCCAACTCCACAAAAAAAGGAAGCAAGAAGAGAAGAAGATTTTTATCTTGGAAAGGAAGAAGGGATCCAAACCTTTGAATTGAGTGGAAGGGTACAAAAGGTATTTTTAATATTAAATAAATTTCTTAATAATAGGATGGGATATTGGTCATGTTTCTAGTTAAAGTCCCTTATTTTCTTAAATGTGAAAGAAAAAGTGAAGCCATCTTCTGAGAGAGAGTAAGGAGGAAAATGAAGAAATAAGAGACATGAACAATGTAATGGATGGTAGAGAGAGATGACTAGAGAAATATAGACATTTCATCTGCAATGGGTATTTTTCAATGTCTGCATTTTGTGAATCAGGGATAAATAAGATATAAGGAAATGGCTGTAAATTATAGGAGCAAAAGAATGGGCCTAAGAGCCTAGAGTTCCACAAAAGTCAAAACAGTAATGTAGGTAAACTAACAAAGAATAGTAATTATTCTGCCAATGAAAATTAATCATAGAAAACAGATACAAAGAGCATTTGTTTTAGATTCTAAAATATATGTTTGAGATGCTATTCTAGTAATATTAACTATATGTATTTGAAAATTTTAATTAATCTTTCCAAGCTTCAGTTCCTTTATCTATGTAGAAGGAATAGTAATAAAAGTGAAATGCTCTTATTAAAATTAAATTATTCTACACACATGAAGAAATGCATAGGAATGTTGCATATTAGCTATATCTACTCATATAATTTTCTATTAAGTATTTTTACAGATATTATATCTTGAGAGTCCTAATTTCCATGCCTTTTCATTTTCATACCATAAAAGCATATTCAAGAATAGTTCACCTTTAAAAAAAAAAAAAACTGTTCCTTAACTTTTATATCCTTCTCAAGTATTAGGCTAGTTTTCTTATTTTCTTCACAGGCAAGTTTTTAAAAGAACTATTTTTATTTAGTAATCTTTTTTCATCTTCCCTTTAATTCTCTATTACATGAATTTTTCTCCTACCATACTACTGCAACTGATCTTTCTTTAATAAATAATCCTCCAAGTGCCAATTTTGATGGCACTGTTCATATCTCACCTAGTGGATAAATTGTCACTGTTGTATGGCTTCATACATTTCTTCTTCTTTGTTTATTTATTTATTTCCTATTTCTGCAGTGCTGGGATTGAACCAGGATTTCACACTTGTAGAGCCATGAGCTACATCCCCATTCTATCTTCTGTCCTTGATTCTTTCTGATTTCAGATTATTTTATCATTTCATATTATTTCTTTTCACTTTCTTCTGCTGATTCCTTGTCCTTCCATGTAAAGGAAATTTGGTGTTTCCAAATTTCGTCATTTCCAGTGGGTTCTTTGACATGGCAGTCACCTCTTCAAATTATTGTGTGTTAATATATCAGGATCCACTATTTCATTCTAGAAAACACTCTACAGCTTCACAAATTCATCCATTATCTATTTATATAATTAATGCGCATTCATCATCTACAATGTCACAGACATGAACTAGGAAATCTTGGAAATGAAACAACAAACAACACAAGCCAAGATCCTGATTTCATTTTCATGGATGTTTCACAGGGATTTCAAGTTCAACATATCCCAAATTGAACCATCCGACACCTTTTGCAAATCTCTTCCTTCTCCTGTATTTTATATCCTAGTAAATGATTCCATCTACTCAGGAATCCAAACCATCAATCTTAGAGTAATTCTAGACTCTTGTCCTTACCTCTCACATAACCACTAACACCTTCCATTCCACTGCTTAGTGTCTTTTCAAATCCAGTCCCTCATCTTCATCCATAAGAATACTTCAGGATTACCTCTGCCATTGTAAAGTTTTCTCCCTCTCAGAATAATTCTCTGTTGCTTCCAAAATTATCTTTCTAAAACTATATTTTTATCAAATGACTTCATGGCTAACACCTTCTTTGGTGGATCCCTATCTTCTAGGAATAAGTCCAACCATTGTTTCATTTCATACAAAGTCCATGGAGATATGTTTGCCCTCTACAACCATCTTCCCTAAAGTGCCTTCCATGATTCAATTAAACTGAATATTCACATTTTCACAAAAGTGTCATAATATTTTAGTTTCCATGCCTTCTCCCTGCTTATCTTCCTCACATATTAATTATCAAGACTTACCATAGCTTCACTGTAAAGTCTTCCCAGGCCCTTACTTTGGGTCCCAGCAGTACTTGCTCTTTTATGCTTCCTGAACAGAATTCACATATAATTGATATATGTCTTCTGTCATTTGATATTGAACAAGAACTCTATCTCATTTGTTTTCTACTATCTTTCCCCATCTATTCATAGTTTTTATGTTTCCCTTTGTTTTTTTTTTTTTTGTTTGTTTGTTTTTTAATTTTTTATTGTGGGTTGCTCAAAACATTACAAATTTCTTGACATATCATATTCCACACTTTGATTCAAGTGGGTTATGAACTCCCACCTTCACCCCATACACAGAATGCAGAATCACATCAGTTACACATCCATTGATTTACATATTGCCATACTGGTGTCTGTTGTGCTCCGCTGCCTTTCCCATCCTCCACCATCCCCCCTCCCC
>NW_026000119.1:4801124-4806831 GCF_001458135.2 Marmota marmota marmota | reverse complement strand
GCAGCCTGAAATTACCTGTTCTATGGCTGAATGAGCTGCGGTCAGTCGAAAACAGGGATGGTGACGTCAGCTTTCCAACATGGTGGCTGCTGGCCTCCTCTGTGGTCTGACCTGTGTGGAGAACCCAGATGGACCGCTTCCTTCCCCCGTCTCGAACCCAGAATTCAGCCCTGAGTACGGTGCTTGCACGGCTGGCAGAAACTGCAGCGCTGTATCCCTGCCTCCCTTTGTTTAACTAAATATTAGACGTGTACAAGGAACAAGATTTTCAGAGGTTGGAATTTAATTGAAAGTATAAATGCTCTATTTAAATATTGTACAAATAATCAATTGAAGGTTGATTAAATTATTCACACTTTAACCCAAGACAAAGATAAATACAAGCATGCAGATGGATACTGATATGATATATCAGAATAATCAGAGAGAACTCACATTCCCAGGAATTTTCTCTGGATCTCACTTCAAGAAACACTGTGTTGAGTGTTGTATCCCAAGAAAATATTTTATTTCAGAAATATATAATTTCAGACCTAACTGGATTATACTAGGTATTAATTAAATGTCTATTTGATTAAAAATTTCATGAAACCCAAATGTCTGGAGTCATCTCTAATTTCTCCATCTCCCTCACCTTTAACATCTTATCATTTACTCTTTTATCCCCATCCACCAAAAATAAACCAAGAAATATGATTCCAACTATCTAAAGTGCTACCGATTTTTTTGATTTCTTATCCCAGATTTTATAAAAATGTCAACTTAAATTGGCTATCTGGAAAAAAAAAAAGTGTTATGGTTTGGATGTGAGGTGTCCCCTAAAGCTCACGTGTGAGACAATGTAAGAAGGTTTAGAGGAGTAATGATTGAGTTATGAGAGTCTTAACCCAATCAGTGAATTAATTCCCTGATAGGATTTTAACTGAGTGGTAACTGAAGTGGTAGCTTGTGACTAGAGGAGGTGGGACTTTGGGGTATATATTTTGCATCTGGAGAATAGAAACTCTCTCTGCTTTCTGATCACCATGTGAGCTGCTACTCTCTGCCACACTCTTCTGCCATGATGTTCTGCCTCACCTCAAGCCCAGAGAAACTTTTCCTCCCTTAAAATTGTTTTAGTCAGATATTTCAGCCATAACAGTGAAAAAGCTGACAAAAACAAAAAGTGTCAGGTATAGAGATAAGAATAAAACTGACAGGGTATTGAAAAAAAATTTTTTAAATATTCACCAAAATCCATCAAATGAATAATAAATAAAACCTGAAAATTCACTCAGTATAATTTAATGCCTTATTATTCTTTACCTTAACCTCATACTTCTGATCTTACAATGGTTTTTTATTCTAGTTTATTCCTCAATTCAATATGATATGAAAATTTTAGGAGACTCATTTTGAAAATGAGGACACCACATTTCTATCAATAGTACCACTATTATTATTGATTTACTAGTTTAGTACTTAAGAAACCAGAGGATCAATTGGGGAATAAAATGGTGGGAACTAATGAAAAAGTTTTCTTTCAAAATAAATGTTTATAGGAAAAATGTTTCTTAATTCATCATCTTGAAAATATAATTAATATATACTTTATAATATCAGTAGCTTATTACTCCTAAGAATAATCTAAAATAAATAAATCTTCCAAATTTATTAATTTATTTAACTATGTGTTGATTATTTATTCTGCTAAGTACTATTTTTGACACTGATGTTTCAATATCTTAATAAAAATTCAATTGATTGGTGGATTATGTATTTATTCTAAATTTCTTCAGAATAAAATTAGCAGGTAAGACTAGATGAATATTGTTCACAAGGTTCATAATATAAATTATGATGTAATATTAAACATTCTAGAACTCTAGAATAAATTCATCTATTTAACACTGATATATATATAAATGGAATACAAAAAACCTAGAAACATGTACTATCATTTTTAAAATAGTCTATATTTAAAGAAGCATCACAAATCATTATATATGGGAGGAATTAGTTGACAATGCAGAAACAATTAATGGTCCACATTTATGTTGTAGCCCTAGAGTATGTATAATTTCCTTTTTTTTTTTTCAGGCAACTTAGATGTCATAGTAATTAAACAAGTATCTTCTCAGTGAGCTCAACTCTCATCCTCATTTCAGAATGACTCTAAATTTCTTTTTTTAAATTTTTTAATATTTATTTTTTAGTTTTCGGCGGACACAACATCTTTTGTTTGTATGTGGTGCTGAGTATCGAACCCGGGCCGCTCGCATGCCAGGCCATCGCGCTACCACTTGAGCCACATCCCCAACCCAACTCTAAATTTCTTCCAACCTTGTCATCTCCTTTTCAGATCGCTGGAAGAAGAACAGAAAATGTAAATCTTCAATGGGTCCAGGATAAAAGTGGCAAATATCATTCCTACTCATGGTCCATCAGCTAAATTTTTATTACTTGGCTACAGGGCAAGGAATACTTGAATTGTATTCTGAAGATCTGGTTATCAGTTTTCATCATTAGTGGATGAAACTTAGGTAGCCACATCAAATAGTATGCGGGAGAAAAACTAGCATGTGTGCTTGACAGAGCAGACTTTGGAGTCCAGCAAAAAAAAGTTAGAATCCACGTGACACCATTTCCCTATTAATGCAGCATGTATAAAATGTTTAGTTTTATACCTACTCCATGGAATTGGTGACAAGATTAAATGAGGTAGATGATTCAATAGGCTCACAATAGGACCCAGCACATGGTAATTGCTAAATAATTACTAGTTGGCTTTATTAAATACAAATAATTGTTAGTTATTGAGACTGGCACAAGAAATGAAGCTTGTTTATCATCCCTGTATAGGACAAGAAAAGCATCAACAAAAAAAAATTCTTCTTCAAAGATGCCATATGCTATACAAATTGATATATATATGATTTGTGATGCTTCTTTAATTATAGACTGTTTTAAAAATTATAGTATAGGTTTCTAGGCTACCTGTATTCTGTTTATATTAATATCAGTGCTAAATTGATTAACTTTTCCTAGCATTCTAGAATATTTAATATTAGATTTTAATATATGTGTATCTTAAATATAAATGTATATAATATAGATATGCAATATATATGTGTATATATATTATGTTTACATTTATATGTATATTATATAGCATATGTTTATATATAGTATATATAAAATATATACATACACTATATCACATATATTATATATGTGATATAGTATATGCTTATATACATATAAATGTGTGTATTACACAGCATATGGTAGTTGTTAAATAATCATTAGTTGGCTTTACTAAATAAAAATAATTGTTAGTTATTAAGACTGGCACATGGGCTGGGGTTGTGGTTCAGTGGTAGAGTGCTTGGCTAGCACGTGCGAGGCACTGGGTTCACTCCTCAGCACCACATAAAAATTAATTAATTAATTAAAGGTATTACTACAACTAAAAAATAAATATTTTTAAAAAAAGACTGGCACATGAAATGAAGCCTGTTCCTCATTGTTCTAGTCAGATCTTTCAGTCACAACAGTGAAAAAGCTGACAAAAACAAAAAGTGACAGGTATAGAGATAGGAATAAAACTGACAAGGTATTTAAAAAAAAGAAAACAACTTTTGTTTAAAATTAAAGAATATGTATTAAATGTATATATTTATATGTATGCAATGTGTATAAAAATGTATAAATGTCTATATTTGTATATAATTTGTATATATGTGTATATATACAAATACATTTATGTTTATATTTATATATATATATATATATATATATTTATATATACATTTGTATAAGTGTATATACATATGTGTGTGTATGTGTGTGTGTGTGTGTGTGTATACACATCCTTGCTTTCTTACACATATATGGAGAGAGCAATTTTTATTAAAATCCAACTGGATTTCCATAAGGCTTTCAATCCAAGAGCTGAGTAACAAGACAGAAATGTATGATATAAACCATGCCACTTGAGCTATGACTAAAGCATTTTGCTGGAATTATCCATATTTACATATCTTGTTAACAATTACCTAGACATATATATCAAGTTGAAAATTACACCATGTCCCCTCTTCCAATTTAACAATCTCCTAACTGAACAGTTATTAAAATAGCAGACAAACTATCTTCTTTCTTATCTATTAAATTGAATTAGAAAACCCACCTTGAATAGATGCAGAGTCAAATTAGCTAAGAATTCTTTCACCACTGATTTGAATTCACCATCAGAACCACAGGACCTTCAGCTCCTTTTCTCCAATGCTCATCCTTGCTTTCTTACAGAGGACTGACTAATCAGAAAGAGATGGTCGGAAAAGCAATTTTTCTTATTGGTGCCATAGAAAGGATAGTGGGGAAAGGGAGCAAATAGTTCTTACTCTAATCCCCCATGCCAGTGACTTAAATATATGATTTATATAATCATGTGAATATTGAAAAATATGATGGTAAACATATTACATTTTCATGTAATAACACAAAAGTGTTAATATTGATGCTTCAAAAAACAATATAATTCAAAGTGAGTCTAATCAATGAAATCCTTTCTTTTAAAAGGTGAAAAAGAAGTAATAGAGGGTAAATCAACTCAGAAACAGGATCAGGTAAAACTGATTAAAAATAAATGTGACAAATATCTGAGAGGTAGATTGGTCTATAAGGTATACATGGGTTATCTCTGTGACTGTTATTTTAAATCAATATAATATTAGAAATGTTACTTATCAAAACTTTTTCTATTATTCATATTATAAGAATATATTAACTTGCTAAGGAAGATGGCGGCAAAGGGAGTGCATCAGCCCTGTATACCGCATCACTGTGCGGGAGAACGACGAGTTAGAACGGCTAAAAGCTATCTTGTTAGGAATTTCCAGCAAAATTGGGGTGCTCCAAAACCTAGAGGAAGAATTTCCATCGCACGAGGATCAGCTATGGGGGCTCAAACGTGAGAGATTTGTCCGCACGGAGGGTCACGCTGCTTATTCAGCAAATCGCCCCGCGGCTAGAGTCTGTGGCGAGCGCAGGGAAACGACGAGAGAGCAACGCAAAGATACAGCGCTGCGGATTCTGCGGGCTTCTGCCAGCTGTGCAATCACCGTGCTCAGGGCTGAATTCTGGGTTTGAGACAGGGGAAGGAAGCGGTCCAATTCGGTTCTCCACACCGGTCAGACCACAGAGGAAGCCAGCGGCCACCATCTTGGAGAGCTGACGTCACCATCCGTGTTTTTGACTGATCGCAGCTCATTCAGCCATAGAACAGGTAATTTCAGGCTGCCATTCGCCTGCGGCTCGCAGACAAATTATTCAGGCTCAGTGCTAAAGAACCCGCAGAAACTGCTTCTTGGAGCCTGATCCTATCAGAACATACACCGAGCCTGGAGCGGCCGAATTCTGGCTCCCGGAACTGCTCTGGCCCAGGGCTAAAGAACCCGTGGAAACTGCTTCTCCGTCCGGGTCCTGCTGAATACTGTGGAGGTAAATACCAACTGAGCCTTCATAGGCAGTGGCAACAGGATTGAGACGGGGCTTGTGAGGGCCGGTCAGGACTCACCCATTGCTTTGGTCACCCGGCAAAGGGAACGAAATGCTGCCATTTGCATGGGATACCAACATGGCAGAGATCTGATGTCATCAGAAAGCGGCGGAGGAGAGAACTTCATCGATACCAGCGGCGACAGAAACAGTTGGTCTCCTGGTA
>NW_026000119.1:4773946-4798083 GCF_001458135.2 Marmota marmota marmota | reverse complement strand
TACATACAAGAGGAAGTGAGGGGAAAGGGAACAATAATACAAGGGGGACAAATGAATGACAGTAGAGGGGCTAGAGAGAGATGAGGGGAGGGGAGGGGAGGGGGGATAGTAGAGGACAGGAAAGGCAGCAGAATACAACAGACACTAGTATGGCAATATGTAAATCAATGGACATGTCACTGATGTGATTCTGCAATCTGTATATGGGTTAAAAATGGGAGTTCATAACCCACTTGAATCAAAGTGTGAAATATGATATATCAAGAACTATGTAATGTTTTGAACAACCAACAATAACAATTAAAAAAAGAATATATTAAATAATACATTTATTATTAAGTTAGTAAAATGCTCTCTATTAACCTTCAGAAACTATTTTCACAATTTTCAAGTACTTCAATAAGTACATGAGTTAGATAACAACTAGTTTTGATAAGTAACAGTTCAAACATGTACTTGTGTCATTTGGTTCCCTCCTAGATTATGGAGATCTTGCATAAGTTCCTCTTTCATTGTCTTTAGTTTTTTAACTAGATCTTGTTTTTCACAGAGTTCAATCATAAATGACCATTGGCTTTCTATCTCCCCCAAACTATCTTTATGTGCTTTTATTTTTGCATAATAAATCTTATATTTTATCATGTGCTCCTGAAAATCTTCTTGGGAGATTTTGATATCAAACTTAAGCTTCACATTGTTGGTATATAAGGACTTGTTTTGAGATTCCATGGTTCCACATTGAAGTCTGGAATTCTCTATGGCAGCATCCTCCTGATAAATTTGCCTCTCCATTACTTTAGTTTCTGCAGAGACAGCTGCTATTTGTTTTTTAAGCTCATGAGTTCATTCTGTAATATAGTTCAACATTATCATTATTAATTCATGGTATTTAGCATAAGAGAAAAGTATTTGTTTTGATCCATAATGTATATAGGAAAATCACTTAACATAAAAAAATACATTTATGAGATATAGAAAAAAACTGATGCATAATAGAAGGAAATATGTAATAATGTAACAATTACTTTCTAAAAAAGATCCCAGAGTTATATATTTCTTACTTTTTAATGTTCATCTAATTCTAAATGTTAAAAGTTCATCATTTTTTTTAACATTTTACGTGTAAAAATACTTAAAATCATTTAATAATATATTTAAAGAATATAAAAAAGAAATGTTACTAAGAATAAGATATTTTTTAAAAGTACATTGATGATTCTACTAATTCAAATGACAGCATTGTATTCAGTTTTGACAAGTAAGTACAAAACAACATGTGGAAAAATACGAAGTTTCCATAGAAGATTTTTTTTATAAAGGAAAAATGCTACACAGAAATGTTGAATAATTGAAAGAGCACATGTATGCTTTGAAACACTGAGATTTCAGATTTGGATTGAAATATTATCCACATGATATATAAGTTGCGAGACCTTAACCTTGCTAGTTGACCTGGCTTCATCTCCTTACCTTGTCTGTGAAATGAGCAATTTCACAGGGCTGTTGTGTTACAATACATCACATCATGTCTGCCCTATGATAACCACTCAAACATATATAGTTCTCCTGCTCCCTGGGAAACATATTGAAAAAGAAAGTCTGAAGGAAGAAATTCATTTGAAATGATTTCAAATGAAAAGAAGTGACTTAGCCTGCTTTTCCTTCCAGCAAACAGATTCTTTCTACCCTGACAAGTCTACAATGGAACAAATAACCTTAAATTGCATCAATTTTCTTTTTGACTTCCTGAGAATTTAATACTGGAATAGGTCCTAGATCTTAGTGTCCAAACCAGGAAATCATGCAAAATCATTATAAATATATCTAATCTCTTCTGTAAGAATTTGAATCTCAGATGTGTTCTACATGGTTGTACATATTGTCCCTATCCCTTTATCTTGACACCAAATTATCCAAAATATTCTCTGAAATACACTTGTTAATGTATTACACATCTTAACTCCTAATAAATGTTTATTTTTGTAGTTTTTACAACTGGGACAGTCACACTGCTGTTTGTAACTCCACTCCCAATTATCAAGTGATTGCTGACAATCCAGAAGGCTTACTTTTCAAATATAAAAGAGACAGAAAAATTCTCAACGTGGACCCAAAGGTAATTCTGATTTACATTTATATATCTCTTCAGATTTTATTGTATTTTTATTATAATTCAAAAATCTATTACATATTTAACACCCTGGAGTATTTTTAGATCAGAAACAAAATCTCCTTTGAAACATAGAGCTTATACTCTCTTTTAATTTTTTTTTTAAAGAAAACTTCCAAAGCTTAATAAATTATCAGAAATTAATAAGAAAGAATTTGTTAGGAATCTACCTAGACCTTAAGAGTAGGAACAGTTCATGTCTTGCAGCAGGATTAGATTAGGGAGCCAATGGTCATTGTATCTGTTTAATCTGGAGATGACTGGTCATTTTTTGCTCTTAGTGGGGAGGTGAGTTATTTAGGGAAGAGGGACTCTCACTTCACAATTGTACCCTACATTCTAATATCTCTCAGTATATGTAACTAATACTGAATATAAATATGCCATTAGTATATTTCTAAGTGTTGACTTATTATTATTTTAATATGTGACACAAGATATTTTGAACTTATTTAGGGAAATATATTTACATTTTACATACTTTCAAAGACTGCAATTCTATCGGAACTTTGTATCATGACCTGTCATATGTCTAGGGATGAAAAGTTGAATCATTATGTGCTTGGTTTGTTTATGTGTTTGGGGGTTTTCTTAACTTTTGAAAAATATACTATTCACTTTCAAATGACAAGATCAGTCTAAAATCCAGACAGGAAAATATTCCTTTTAAAGTGAAGAAAATAAGAATTTTGTGATATACACAGGATAGAGGCAAAGATGGGCCAAAGGAAAGGGGGATTTGGGTTCTCAAATCTTTTTCCAAAGCTTTTAGAGATTCAAATTAAAAAATAATAATAATAAAAATCTTTGTTTCATATCCTCTTAGTACAATTCCTGGCACATAAAATGTGCTCAATAACTGAGTCCAAAGAGTGAATGAAATTCTATACCAAGAAATAGGTTATTGTCTGCAATTCAACAGATTACTGCTGCAGATTCAGCTGCAAGTATCATAAATCCCAAGATAGCCATTTAAACATGATAGAAGCTTCCTTCTCTCTCATATGGGAATCTAGATAGTAGCATCCAAGGTTGGGATGGCAGATCCAAGATCATCTGGATCAGGGTGGCCTTCATTCTCAGAAGCCAAATAGATTTCCAGCCAAAACAACCACATTCCAAAAGGAACACACAGGGCAAGGCAAGAAGATGCAAAAGACATGCCCTTCCTGCCTTTTAAGCTTTCCCCAAAAGCTACCACACAAACATTTTCATGTTCCATTGCATGAGCTTAGCCATATGGCCATGTCCAGTGATATGCATGATTGGGAAGTATAACCTTTCTTCAGGTAGTCATGCAGCCAGCTAAAAAGCAGGAGTTCTGGAACGGGAAGGGAAGAGGTTTGGATGGACAACTAGCAGCTGCCGACCCAATGCTATCTCCTTTGAAAGAACACAGATCATTTTCAGTCTCAGGTTTACTCATTGGTAAAATAAAGTCCTAAATCAGGAAATCTCCCTGATCACATTTATTATGAATCAATGAATACCAAAAAAGTTTATCAATACACCTTCTCTCTAGTAGTACCTCTTTGCTTATGGGTTTAAATCTGTGATCAGTTGGGGCAAGTACAGAAAACTTAATAAATAGCATTCACAAATTAGTTTCCTATTTAAAGCTAAACTAAATACAATAAGAAGTTTAAAATTATTAGTTGCCTCATTAAGGCATGTGAAACAGCTTTGAATCTTGAATGACATCATACTTACTCTACTTTAGGCTCAGTTTTAACTAATGGCATATGTGAAGCATGTATGTCCTGAATAGTAATTTTTGTGAACTGTGGGGAACCATTACTAAATACAAACTATTACTTGAGTATGATTCAAGTAATTTAATTAAAATGATCGCTTTCAAAATAATCATGACGTCTCAAAGATTATGTTAACAATGCCTAAAATGTAACATTTCCTCTTTTTTCTGGAAGAAAGTAAGTTGAATTTGAAGGAAAATTTTTCTAAATCTTAGAGAAAAAACAAGGTTTTTGTTAATGAGTAACAAGAGTAAACAATTATTCAGTCAGACACCTGAGGCTATTTGGATATTTTTTTAAATTTGTATTCATGATAGTTTTTAAATTTTACTTTAATTTTGTTATTTTTGAAAATAAAAATTAAAGACAGCCTTTCTGGAAAGAAATTCTAGTCTCAGCATTAGAAAACATATTTTTAGGCCTTAACTTACTACTATTAATTGTTTGCATGCCCTTGTTAAGTTCACTTCACATTCATGGGTTTTTAAAAAATGTTCACAACTGGAAGATAAGGATTCATTTATTTGTTTGTTTCTTTCATTGGTTTGGTTTTTGGCTTTTCTGGTTTCTGGAGTCCTTCTAATGTACCAGGCTCAATTTTCAAAGATTTAGTCTCAAATGAGCCCTGAAGTACATACTTTAACATGAAATTATTGTGATTTTGCTACAAATTGTCTATGAACTGCAACTTAAGGTTACCTTCTCCATAAGAAGACAATAACTTTCAGAAATCTGGCACTCTGTTCTCAAATATAAGTAAACTAACATTTCTAGATTTTAACTTTTGTGGACTAATATAAAATTAGCATGTGCTTTTCTCACATAAGTTCTTATTTACCCTCTTCAAAGATCTCTGATTGTTTTTTTGAATTTTATGCATCCGATACATTTTTTATGGACCTATTGGAAAAAGAAATAATCTCAAATGTCTATTTTTTAATAACTGCAAGTGTGAAGAATTACGTTTCTATACTCATTTTTAAAAATAATTTTGCCAAAAATTCTTCCTAAAACAAACATCTTCTTATAACTCCAACCGTTGGAGTACTGTAAAATATTATGAGAACAATACAACCCAACCCTCCTTTTCTTTTTCTTCAAGTGTTCCCTTTGAAGATTTTATGTTTAAAATTAAAGAGGTCAAGATAAATGAAAGGTGGAAATAATGGTAAACAGGATGTGTTTCCTTTGTACAACACAGATGCAGACTCCCTAATTCTGAAGTATAGTTCCCATGAAACAGATGTTTGTGAATGGTAACAGTGGAAAAAAGAAAATTCTGCAGGTCTTAGAACAAGTAATATGAGTTCATTGGTTAAGAAATTCCAAATGCAATAAGAGTTTGGTTGCATTGAAAAACAGGACCACTGGTTTTAACTTCCCTGCAGCTGTAGAACATCTGGAACAAATAAGACAAGTTTCTATTTTTGAGTGAAGAATGCTTGTCTGAGTGATTCACACCCACCAAAATGTTTCCAGTGTATTATCTTTAGAGGGACTGAGTGGGAGCACTTCACACTCACTCCCTTCTAGTATCTGGACTAATGGGAAAAATAGCATTTCTCTTTTACTTTAAGGAAATATTAATCATGGGAGAGTCTGAGTCTGATCATGACATAGGTGCTCTTAAACTGGCATGTTCTACTAATAAGGCAAGAGAAAGAGAGATTGTGTCCAAGAGTTAAAATAGGAAACAAAAATCTTTCTTAATTACATCAGCTTTTCTTCCCTTCCCACTTCCACTCACTAAAATGGAAAAGGGCCATGAGAGCCCATAAAACTTGGAAAAATACTTGGTTAATAAGTATTTAAAACTATTCATTGAATGAATGATTCTCTCCCAAAGCAAATAATATTGTTAATAACAATAATGCCACACCAATCAAAAGTTGATACATTACTAGTATTTCACTAGCAGTGAGACCAAAAATGTATGTGAACATCCCATTCTAAATAGATCCAAATAATTAAGAAAAAAAATTGCCAGAAATTATCATTGGAAAGAGGTTTTGTAGAGGTTATAGAGAAATCTTTATTTTGGTCTATGCTTTCATGTCTTCCTGTGTGGTCCTGAGAATTTGTAATTTAAATTGTCTCAATGAAAGTATTAAATTTAAACATTCATTTATGTATGAACAGACTCAGACAGTTCAAGTGACCTGCTCAAGGTCACATAGGTAATTATTAGTAGAATATAACAATAGAGCTTAAAGTTAAATATTATGAGACACCATGGGGGGAGGCAAAGACAAGCAAAATTTCAACTCTAGCGCTTTAACTGCTTTTAGGTCTGGTTCTGTGTTTTTGTTTTGTTTTAGGGAAATAGGCATATATAAACATACAGCAGTATACTGTAGAAAGTGATACGTTGTTAAAAAAAGAGGAATAGTTTGGGAATTCAGTGGAAGAGGGATGACTTTTGATCTGGAGCAGGAGCTAGTGAAGAGGAATGGTGAGGAGTAGCATTGGGAAATATGTTAGGTAATGATGGAGGAGGTAATTTGACTGGGAACAAAGGATGATCAGGAATCCATACATAGAAAGAGGCAGTCAGTACCAGAAATGAAATCTATTAGCCAAGGTTCTTGAGAGTAAAACAGAAAAAGAAAATAGTTCAATTTGGCTGCTGCATTGTCTTAGAGGAGTGAAGTGGGAATTAAGTGTGGAGAAGTCATGAAAAGCCTTGAGTCCAGCATGATAGGGTTCTTGGAATAGAGTAGATACGAAAGGGCCAAAGCTCTTGTACAGGGAAACAGCAGGATGAAAGGCATATTTTAAGGTGGTTAAAGGGTGTAGAATAGTTCAGAATAAGGAGGAAAAACTGAAGAAGGTGAGCACAATAACAATAATTCAGGTGAAGTGCAAGGAGAATAAGAATTAGGTAGGGATCCTGATATAATTAGCAGATTTTAATTTGATGCTTCCAGTATTCTAACTACCTGATAGGTAAAGACAAAACTTAGAGAATATATATGCATCTGGACAAGATCTCACTTCACCCCAGAAAAAAGAAAGATGTACTAGAGCACATCTGGAATATGGTTGTTTGAAAAATGGTTGATAACAAGCAAACCAACCCAAAAAACATGTTTAACGATCTCAGAGATATGCAGTTTCTGTTAAATGGAGAATATTGGTGAAATGAAAAACACTTTTATAGAATAAACCTTTCTGGATGCATTTTGAGTGTCAGGAAGCTTGGAAACCATGTGCAATACAAATTATGTGCTGATTTAGTAAGATGTATTTCTGTTTTCTTTATGTATCAGTGCCCCTGACTGTCCAGCGGAGCCCAAACTCCTCCTTTTGAAAACTGTTCACAAGCACTCATCCATAACAAAGAGCTACTTTACAACACAAGCTGTCATGACAAGGGCTCTTCATCAACCTCCAGCTCACCATGGCTTGCTTGATCAGGAGCAACTCCTGTCGAGTCAGTAAAGCATTTCCTTGTCCTCCCTTCAACTCATCTTGGCCACTCAGGAGAATCCAGGCTCCACCACCCCTGGAAAGTCAAAACTGAACCCATCCATGGTGAAGCACAGGAATCTATATTTTTAAATCTCCCCAGGTGATCCTAAAGATTAGCTGAATTTGATATTCAACTGCTTTACACAGTAACATTTTATTAGCTATTGCTTCACCTCACTGTATGCATGTAAAGGAATCAAACTTCATTCCTTTAAAATGAGTTTTACTTCAACCATTTTAAATTTAATTCATTTAAATTGCACTTTTCTGGGACTGCACAAAGAACTAGAAAGTACAGACTGTATACCAAAGACTTCTGGACAATGTCTACAGGAATACCACTGCACTAGATGTCTTTGAATCAATTTAGGGGAAGAGGAGCTAGGCAGTGGTACCCCTTCTTACTATCACTGCCTCCTCAAAAATCATTTTGTGAAGTACAATTGTCCAAAGGCTCAAATGAAACTATATATGGATAAAAACTTTTAAAGCATTAACTGTGCCAAGTAGGGCAGGGATTCTTTCTGGTTTTACCATTGAATTGCCAATGCTAACACCATACTGGTACTTGGTAGGGTGTTCAATAAACATCTGAGCAATTAATATATTGAATATTAAATATTTGCTAAGGAAGTAAATAGTAGGGTCAAAAATAATCATGGAAAATTTGAGATTAATGTATTTTAAGAAACCAGGCACTGGAAACATATGTAAAACTAAAGCTATTTTTAGATAGAACAGACCAAAATAATTGACTCTGGTGCCTTGTTTTCTCTTTGGTAGGTGAATTAAACCTCAGGGTTCTTTGCTGAACCTTGAAATACTGACCCTGGATGTCCAGGCAATGTGTTAGGTGTATGAATGAATGAGAATAGCAATTATTTTATTATTTTTAAAATAAATGTGTACATGTTATTGTATATTGTGCAGATACTAAAAACAAATATGCCAAATTTCACTTTATTTTTCTATGAGCAGAAGACTATTTAAGTAAACCAATTGAAAATAAATTCAACCCATAAAAGAACTGTTTGGTTTTCCTTTTTTTTTTCCTTTATTTGGGAGGAAGATTTCAATAACACCTTATTACACCTCCTCTCTTCTTTGTTCCCTCCTCTCCAACAATTCCCACCCAAGCACTTGCTGCTATTAGAAGGAAGGGTGTTAATGACCTTCTTCATTCTGCCTGTCTCTGAGCTCATTGACTAGTCTTCATTTCCCTTACCACCCAGACCTTAAAAGCTCAACCTGTGACAGCTTTGAAATTGCTGTTCTCAAAATGGAAGCCTATTAAACAGATGGTTCAAGTTTAATTTCTTGTAGCTCCACCCCCAGTGAAAGTCCTCAGTTTTATAGTTGGGGGGAGTTTTTCTGCAGGGTACATGTAGAGTTTCTTTTGAACACTAAAAAGAGAAAGAACACTCTAAATAACCTAGTTTCAGCAAGGCTATGGTTTCTGCAACATCTTTGGGAATGCCTCCTAAAACTCCAGTGCAAAACTGAACTGACGACACAGGGCCAGTGGGGCAGGGGACACTTACTAAATCACCAACACTACTTTTTTGGCTCTTGGATTTTCCTTGGAGGCCTCCTGTAAACGTTGCTTTTTAACTGTGGCACAGTCACAGTTATTAAGTAAAACTGAAGTTTTGCCAACTTTCTGGTTTTGCTGCCCAAATTACTAAATGTTTGCTTGATTATAGCCCTAAAACACCCACATACTAAGTAGCTTTTAAACATTTTTTCCTCTGGGCAATCACCTGGTATATCTGAACTGAAAGTCCACCACATACAAATTAAGTATTTACTCAACTAACTACTGCTAAAATCAATGACCTTAAGGAATACATTAAAAATTATATAATAGAGCTTGGCTTTTATGAATTAAAACTCCTAAAATTTAAATGCCATGTCCTCCTCTTGACCTGGAAAACTGATTTTAATTTTATACACAGTATTTATGGAACAACCCCTGGAGATAAGCACATTGCTGTTAAGAGTCCAGTGTATGAACATATATATGAAGTATAGCATAAGAAAAGTGAGCTGCAGAAAAAAAATTAAATATATAATTTTGAATTTTTACCTATATTGTAATGTTTAGTAGTAAGAGAGTATTAATGATAACCCTTATTGTGAGTCATACATATCCCATATGGTATACATGACAAAGAAAAATTACTGTTTCAGCTTCTGATTATAAGGATAGCCTAATCAAACATAATGCCATAAGTAGGAGGAAAAATGTGACCCAGAGAAATGAGGAGGGAGGGGTTTGGAGAAGAATTTAGCCCCAGTTCTTGCTAACTTTTTCACAAAATGTATTACCAACAGCAAAGGAATGTGGGAAAGAGTGGAAAGTCAGCTTCCTGGTAGATAAAATGATGGAGTACACACAAAGTAAATGTTTCCTCCATGATCACAAAGCCTGACACCAGAAAGAAGCAGACACCAGAAAACACATGAGCCACGCACAGTTCTTGCAGGTGCAAGGCCTCAGTTAAGGATATTTCTAATTCAAAAAGAGAGCATGAATTCTGGGACTGAACAAGTAGTCAGCTCCCATGACTCCTTCTCAACCATTCTCCCTGGGAAATGCTTACAATTTCCAAGCATTAAAACCCCAAAGCAAGATTAGAGATGTTGAAGTTTATTAGAATCTGTAATACAACAGCATGAAGCATGTTTGAGGCCATTAGTGAGGAAGAAAAACCTTATTTTGACAACATATAAGCAGTCATTGCTGGCTAATAACAAATGAAACTAACAAAGAATTGGCAGCCTCCACTTGGTAGCTCAAAAAACTACCTCTCAAGTACATGAGATTGCTCCAAAGGATAGGTACTTAACCTTTTAGAAACAAAAAAAATTTACTTTAAACCTGACAAGTTCCATAGATTTATCTGAAACACACATACACACAAGCAGATATGCCTGAATACAGAGTAATAGACTAATATTTTAGGATACTCAAACCTGCCTAAGTCCCTTAATCAGTCCCACTCCCTCCAATACCTGGGAGTAGCTGAAAGGGCTGGAAGAACTCCAGGACATCTTGGAAGGGGTTCAGGGATGCCACTATGGCTCAGGCAGGGAAAAATCTTTAGAGAGGGCAAAATTTAAAACAAATTAGAGTTTCAGATGCTTTTTTCCAGCTCTGTAATTGGAGAAAATTATTTAACCCTGTTGTGCACTTCTCTACCTCAGTTTTCTTATCTGTAAAAAAAAAAAATCTATTATGATTAAGTGAGCATGTGTAAATGCCTGCTACTACTGAGTAAGTGCTTAATGGATGAATGTTGCCTCCTGATGGTGCATTACATTATAAACATGGAAGTTCTAGAAAGATAATAATTTTTCACTGCAAAAGTTAAAAACTAAAATATATGTCCATGATTAGGCAGTGGTTAACTAAATTATGATACATCCACAAAAGGAAATTTTATAGTATTTTAATAGGGGAAGAAATGTCTCAGAGGAAGGGTTGAAGGAGTTCCCAGAGGGAAGGGAAACTCAACACAGACGGCTAGGGTTCTTGGTATATGACAGAGAGGAATTTCAGTATGTGCCAGTCAGAGACATGGACATATTTCTGTTAAGGAAAGCAGAGGCACATTCAATGGAGAATGTGGGCTGCCTTTAGAAGGAGAAACAGAAACCCATTGGGGTGGGGTGTTAATATTTAGAAGGTGCTGCTCCTTGCAGGTAAGGATCAAGGGCACGGACCAAGGGTGTGGGCTAGTTCACTCAGGAGTTGCAGCCTTTCATAGATATTTTTACATTTCAGTGGTTTCTGAGCTCTATCTTTGAGATTCAGTATATCTTCTTCTTTTCTGTATCTTCAAATTCCTATCTTAGGATGTAGTAGTTGAAAACATCAAAGCTCTAATTACTGTCATTGATGTACTATTGGGAATAGATAGATGTTCAAGATACATTATTAAGTGAAAAACAGCAAATTGTCAAACAGTATAGGTAACATTCGGTTCTATGCGTTAGTCATAATTTTACATAAGAATGTCCTATTTATGAACATTAAGATTGGTTTCTGTTTTCCATCAACTAACAAGCGATCCTCTACAACCAAGTTTAACTAACAAGTCTCTACAACCAAATTTCTGCTCAACCCTCCTTAAGACAGAATTATAGCATGGAAATTGTTTAGTTGTATACTTTGGGGGGCTGCGGTTGTGGCTCAGCTGTAGAGCACTCACCTAGCACATGCGAGGCCCCAAGTTCAATCCTAAGCACCACATAAAAAATAAATATATAAAATAAAAGTATTGTGTCCAACTACAACAAAAATAAATAAATTAAAAGAAAAATATAAAAATAATGTATACTTTAAAGCTTTAGAAAGATGCTGTCAAATTGTGTTATAATTAGACCTTATCAACTTACAGTTATCCCCGAACTGTTTAAGACTCCCTATTCTTCATGCTGTATTTATTTTACATCCTTTTAAAACTATTAATTTTGCAGTCCAAATTTATTTGGAGTCATTTTATTTGCATTTTTTATTGTTATTGGAAATGAACATTTCTTTCTTATGAATGTGAGCGTATTGTATTTTTATTCTGTAATTGTTACTTCCTTCTGACCACTTATCTTATAAGTTCTTAGTGGGCTTTTAAAATATTATTGTTGTTATTTTGTGTTAATGGTGGTAGAGATCGAACCCAGGTCCTTGTGCATGCTAGGCAAGTGTTCTACCATTGAGCTACATCCCCAGCCCCATAATATTAAGTATTCTAAGCATGTACAATTACATTCTGGTAAAAAGGATAATATCTTCTTACTGAATTTATGCAAATTACTAAATGGCCATTGAGGGTAAGGAGACTTACTAAGCATTTCTGTCTCCTAGAGGGATAAATGAGAATAATATATGAGAATAAATGGGAACCATTTTTAAATGGTTCCTTTTAGTTTATAAAAGTAGAATCCAGGACTGGGATTGTAGCTCAATGGTAGAACACTTGCCTAGCATGTATGAAACACTGGGTTTGATTCTCAGCACCGCATATAAATGAGTAAAATAAAGATATATATATATTTTAAGTAGAATATATTAGATTTCTATGGGTTGTAGTATTGAGAAAAGTTGTTCTTATATATCCAAAAACAGAACAGGAAAATAACATCAATGTTATTCTAGGCAAATAACCACAAGATTTTTCTCATCAGTTCATTCAGTCATACTACAATTACTACAATGAATTTCTGCTGCTCTGAATCCTGTGATAGTCACCATATACCACTCTTTTCTTTGACCTGAAAATGTGCCTGGCAATCTTGACTCATCCATGAAGCAGTCTGTAAGCTGTCTAACAATTCTGAGTTCAGAATTGAGGTGTCAATATTTAAAATATCTGGTAGAGTCCTTTTCCACAAAATTCTAAGGCTGTATCTCCTTATCAAAGACAGAAGTTCTGTCCTATAACCTATGAGAGACTTTAGAGAAGCATCAGAGTAAAATATTTCTATCTGTAGATGATGGGGACTCAAAATGACTGTGGTTGAATTACTGCTGACAATTTTAAATGTGGACTGTCAGGTGGAGATTCATAACAATAATGCAGCACGCAAGGAAGTTTAGTTCTTTCCGTGGTATACAAAACAAAGATAATAAAGCCACTACAGAGAAAAATCAGACCAAACATCTCTAATGAAAATTATTAAATCTATTTTAGAAGAAATCTATGAATTGCATATCTGATTCAAAATTAATTTAATTAAAATAATTTTAATTGAAGAGAAAATCTTGAAATGTGACTTATAATAATCCTGAGCCATAATTATTAATGCCAAGAATACCAAGAAATTTGGAAAGTCAAAAGAAAAAAACTCAACATCTGTATGTTTAAAGCAGCTGAAGTCATAACTAATAACATTGCACTATTATTATCTAATATCAGAAAAAGCACCTCTAGAACTATAATAAACAGAAAAACCTGATAGAGTTATTCCTAAGAGTTGCAATGATTTCCCTGAGAGCAAAATCATATAAGATACTAAGAGAAATGACAAAACTCCAAGGATTTTCCATAAAGCTTACAAAACTTCTAACATATTTATATCAATAGCATTATGCCTGTACAGATTTACGTAGGTTAAGTTCAGCATCTCTTTTTTAAATTTTTTTTAAACCACTTCCTGAGGAATTCTACAAATAAATCTAAGTATTTTCAGCACCTCTTTTCAAAAGTGAAAGACTCATTCTTTGTGACTTTTTTTCACCAGGGGCCTCTGAGAACTTTTAAGTATAAAAGACATCCTGAAAGTTTAATTTCTTTTATAGTTAGGACCCAATTATGGAACTGCGGAAATCAGAAGGTTAAAAAAAAAAAACTTGTCTGAATGTATTTGGAAACTTGAATAATATAAGACGAGGGTGCCAGGGAAATACTGTATTAAATATTTAAACTCTTTTTGTGTGTGTTTTGTTCTAGGTATTGACCCAGGGATACTCTACAACTGAGCTACATTGCCAGTGCTTTATATTTTTTATTCTGAGATTGGCTCTTGCTAGGTTGTTGAGGATCTAAGTTGTCTAGACTCACCTCAAACATGATCTTCCTATCTTGCCTCAGCTTCCTGAGTTTCTGGGACTACAGGCTTGCATCCCTGTGCCTGGCTATTTAAACATTTTAAGCAATAAAATATTTTAAAAATAAACATAGAAGTTAATATGTTTGTAAAGAGCCTGAGCTCTTTATAATTAAGAAATCTTTGTTCATTGGTTTTTTTTATGATTTTTCTTTCTCTTAAATAATCAAGGATATAAAAAAATTCAACTACAAAGCACAAAAAAATTATTCTTGTAAGACCAAATCTTTGCTGTTTAGATAGATAACATAGAGAGTTTTTTAAAAGTCTTTTCTTTAATAGGCAAAGAAAAGAAATCAGTAAGCCAAGAAAGCAAGCTCATCAGATTGGGCCAACATTTTGTTTGTGGTGTGTAGCCCTGGGAATTGAACCTAGGACCCCAGGCATAAAATTGAACCAACTTTACTAAAATTTTAGTACTTAACAGCTTCTTCTCAGACTCCAGTATTATACACCAAGTCAAGTAAAATGTCCTTCCAAAATTTGTCCTTCATTTCACCTTTTCATATCACAGAAATTCTTACTGACACCATAACTACACACAAAAAAATTACATTAATACTTAACATGATATTCTGTTAACAGTTCAATGAATTCAGCATCTCTATGATCAAATAAGTCAGTAAATATTCTTAAATTTCTCAATCAATATGGTATACTGATAGTTGTCACCCACATACCTTAAAGTTTCTTGGGGTCCACAATAAGTCCCAAGATTTTACAGGGGTTCTGAGATGGTAGGAAAAAACCATTTTCTCTTTCTGTCTTTCTCCTTATCCCTTCTTCAACTATTATATACCAAAGTATATTAGCATTCCACTATTATACACTACTTTACAACAGCCACTATAAGGCGAATCTGTATTGTCTTTGAGATGTAAAACACACATATTATGAATCTATTCCTATTATTCCTAGCATGGCCTCAATTATTCATACTAATAGTGACTTTTAACCAAAGTAACTTCCATTTCACAGAGAAAGCTGGAGGTAGAGAATTTAGAACTATTTTTCCACACACATTTTAGCAGACAAGCAAAGTTTATATTGCAACTTTCTATATCCACACACATAACTTTTTTAAATAGACAAAATGACATTTTCATTAACAGAACCCAAAGACAAGCAGTTTTCATATCATGTGAAAAAATATATATAAACTCAAAATCATACCTAATAGGTATCAAATTTCCAGTAGTCTTAGTTAGAAATTATCTAAATATCAAATAAGTTTTCATTATATAATTCAATGTAATATCAGTTTAATGTTTTATGTTACATAAAGATATTGGGAAGGATATTCAAACTGACATAATTAAAAAGGTAAAACATAATTATAGTCAAAATAAAATGGTCAGAATAATGATTTGATTTAGTTGAATACAAATTTACATTTCTCATAATCTTTAATTTTATATGTGAGTAAAGTTGACGTGATGAGCATACCTGCATAATTTTAAGAAAAATAAAACCTAGTGGAATAAAATGTTGCTCATTTTATGTTATACCCAACAATGATGAACCAGCGAAGGCAGCTTTTTTTATTAATACAAAATTACTACCTTGGTCTTGAATTAAAAATTGAACTTAAATTTTAAAAATTCTGAGTTTCTTTAAGAATAACTTTTAAGTATTGCACATTTAAAATATTATAATTTTAATTTCCTCATTTCCTAAGAATTTTATGGGTATTTGCTTTATAAAATAAATTATTTATATCAGAACTTTCTTATATGGCAATCACAAAAGGGTTTCTATGAGAAACTTTTTAACCAAATTTATTATACTCCAGAGATTGGAAAATATTGTGCATTCACACTACAAAAGATAAAGGTCTTCCTAAATTACAATATTTTACATACAGAGACACAAAAACAGCTAATAACATCAGGTCTCAGAATTATCCACAGGTCAAAAACAAACACACAGAATCACCAGTCCATATGTCAAAGAGTTATACTTTTTTTCAATAGGCACAGCATTTTTAACTTATGTTTAAAATATGTAAGTATACAAATAATGAAAATAAAATACTAAAAAACTAGATTATTTATTTTCTGTCTTCCAACAGAGAATAAATCTCTATTATCCATTTACAGAAATTACAAAAATTAGGCCATAAAACCAAATTCAGAATCACTGCTGTTACTAGTGGGGGAATAATTTATCAATTGTAAAAGTTTAAAAGACAAAATCAAAACACAAAAATATCAGGAAAAAAAATAGAAAGAAATAGAGGATCAGCAAAGTTTACATTCTATTGCTACTTAAAATTTACCTCTGGAGGTTCAGAAAAGACATGCCATGATAGAAGAGGCCAGTGAGGTACCTCATTACCCTACCACAGGAATACTTAGCTATCAGAGGAACCCACTAGGCATCAGCAGGAGACACTCCAATTACAAGAGACTTTTCTAAAAACAGCATAATTGTAACTCTTCTACAGATATAACATGAACATATTAAAAAATTCATTTAATTAATCATAGAAGGAACCAGAAGATATTACAACCAGTTCAAAGGAGAATATTCAAAGAGTAGAAAACATGTACATATAAGGGATAAGGAAAATTGAAGTAAAATAGTTTCAAAACAGGTCCTTATAAAGGGCAATAGTTAATTGCATTTCACTGGGCACAATTAATTTGCATCTTAGACAAGAATATAATATTGTTTTTACTATTATCAGTTTTGTACAAGTGAAAGAACTGTAATAAAGATTGAAAATTCAAGATTGAAGAAGTATGAGGAAATCTCTTGTATTGAAATAATGACATGATAATTTTTTAAAAACTTATAAATTAACACAAGAAATGAATCATCTCCTCAGGCTCATTGTCAAGGGATTCATGTTGTCCAGGCACATAAACATATTAAACACTTACATTCATTTTATGATCATTTCACAAAATATTTCAGATTTTATTTGCTCATTCAGCACTTGCATTAGTGCAGCATTTCCTATGCCCATCCTCCTACTTGAAATCCCTTGTCACTATCCATTGATTTGGGGAGACAGCACTGTCAGCAGTGCCACATGGCAATACATTTGGTCCAATGAATAGCATTAGATTGGGTGAGTGAGTCAAGAAACTCATTCTTTTTGTTGTACCCATTTTAATGACTATAGTTTTCATGATTGTTTAATTGTTTTGAGTTACACATTGTGTAGCTCAAAATTTCCAAAATATAATTTTTCAACTGGTATAAGAAATTAAAAATTATGTGGGAAAAACAATACCAAGGTTTCTCTCTAGCTCCAGTTCTAAGTTTCCTACCATTTATTTCTAAAATAGAAGAGACAACAAGTAGCATGATATTTTCATTATTAAATTCACAAAAGGCTCAATGGCTTGTATTTTTCCAATTATCATATCACGCAACTCTTTTAGAGAATTTTTTTCCCTCTGTAAGAATTAGTTTCACCTACACTTCTCTCTTCTCTTTATCAATACCACATCACCAAATAGTTATTTCCATAGGAGCTCCCTAGGAGCTAATTATATTGTAAATATGATTGACAATGCCAAATAAAGATAAAGAGACGAAACTTTTTTTTGTAGATTACAATTTGAATGGGGGAGAGAAGCAGATAAATGGCTTTTAAGATAAGAAAGCAGTTCTTCATGAAACTCACCGTGGACAGGTCTACCATTCCACATTTGAGAGATTTTTATTTGATAAAATGGAGTTTAAGATAGCATTGTTTTTGAATTATGGTCCTGAAATCATATATTTGTAAAATGCATCACTAGAATTTCTGCAGAGTTAATAACTCACAGGGTTCAACAGAATCTAGGCCATTGTGAGCCTGAGACACTGCTCTGATCCAGGTATTCTTGGTAATGTCACAACCCTGGGCCACAAAGCTCCTAATAGGAATCATCACTGCTCTTGAGAAAGAGTCAGGGGAGGAAACATGGAACTGTCTCCATGGAAACAGCCTGTTTAGTTCTGTCTTCTGCAATATTGAAGCAAACAGACAATTCACTTAATACCACTTATTTTATTGATTGAACTAACAGTGTAATTTGTTGTGTATTTTAGGCTCAACCAGGTGACAACTCCACTAGAATCCCCATCCAGACAGATCTCTACATACAAGCGATCATTTTCGACCACATTTCCAGAAGGAAGACTTAAGCACCAACTTCTTAGGTGGTTTCCTAATTGTTTGGTAAATTTAAATTGATCCTGTAATCAGAAGCAAATTAGAATCAGATAAATGATTCTTGGTCCTGATCCTTAGAATAATAAAAGTTAATATAGAAATTAGAAAACTGTCATCTTGTCTGTCTTTGTATTGTACAGATAGCCTCTTGATGTGATTTGGGGTTTTTCCTTTTCTTTCTTTTTTTCCCCCTTGAACACTGAGGCGGATTGCAACAGTTCATGAAAGAAAATCTTGTTGCCACTTCAAAGATACATTAATTGGTGACATATTGTGTAGCTCAAATTTTCCAAAACAAAAATGTTCCAGGTCCCATTATTGCCAAATCTAGTAGACCAAAATGATGTCGTGTGGCACTGCTGGCAGTGCTGTCTCCCCAAATCAATGGCTAGTGATAAGGGATTTCAAGTAGGAGGACCGGTCTAGGAAATTCTGCACTAATGCAAGTGCTGAATGAGCAAATAAAATCTGAAATATTTCGTGACATGATCATAAAATGAATGAAAGTGTTTAATATGTTTATGTGCCTGGACAACACGAATCCCAGGACAATGAAGCTGAGGAGATGAAATCTAAAGGAAACCAGAGGATTTTAGAAAAATGACTGCATCACAATGGAAATGAACATGTTTTCCTAATGTGCCTTTCACATAGCTTTCGTGAAGAAAAGATACTATGCAGAGGCCACTTTTTATTTAAAATTAATATTTGGATCTTCTTCCCACTCAGTTCCCTTTCATTTCTAAACAACTTATTCCTGAGGCAATTAGATGGGGCTAAATAAAGTGGGAGTCTCTTTGGTGTGTGGCAATGGGAGAGTCCCAGACAGTGTCCATTCAAATGAGGTGAGAAGGGTGTATCCATGTGGGAAGCTGTAGAATGGCACAAGATGTCAGATCCCAAGCAGGGTGAGTGGAGTACAGCTTAAATTGCAATTGCATGTGTTTGATCTCATAATTTTCAATATATACAATGGATTGTGTGTGTGCATGTGCACACCTCACCTGCATGCTATCATGCCCACTGAGAGAGCCCAGCAGCAGCAACACCCCAGGATCAGTGTCTTAGTTTCTCAGAAGCATTTTCCATTAAAAATAAGCAGAATCCTTGGGAAAACAACTGATTCCAGGTTCATGGAAGAGAAAATTCAAGAGTCTGGAACAGACTTTTCCAGAAAGCAAAGAAGTACTCATCAAATAAGGAAGATTTATTAAAAGGACACAGAACCCAGTTTGGAGGAGCTCCCACTGGCCAAATCAAGGATAGTGGGCATCAAAGCAACAATAACAGCAAGAATCAAATAGGAATCCAGAACCCATACTGATGCATACACATGAATAAATAGAACAATGATGAGGAAGTGGATATTTACCTCTCCACAAACACTTATTGATTCTAAAGGGACCAAGAGAAATGGCTAGCAAATACCACTTACAGGAAGTGATGAAGAATATTGTCAGTAATGAGGCAAACTGAATCTGTGCCCTACCAAATAAGATTTATGACTGAATCAATATTAGTCAAATATCACATCTTAAGTTGGACTAGCAAGGCTTCTCTCATGCAAAGGAGAAAGACAGCAAAGTTGCATAAGGCTCTGAATGTAATCAAATTAAATCAGACAAACCCAAATCCAGGGACATTATACAAAATAACTGGTCTGTAATCTTTAAAAGTGTCAAAATGATGAAATTGAAAGACTGAGAGACCATCCAGACCAAAGAATAGACACATGACAACCAATTATAGCACATAATTCCAAGTTGAATCCATATCCTGCAAAGGGCATTTGGGGACAACTGGTAAAAATCAAATGGTTTCTGAAGATTAGATGGTAGTAAAGCAAAAATGTTTACTGTATGATTTTGGTGATTATGTTGTAATTATAAAACAGAATGTTGTTGATTAGAGGAATTATTCCAAAGCATCTAAGAGTCAGAGGGTATGGTATCAGCTGATTATTTATAAACAACTCAAGGAAAAAAGGTCTTTGTGTTATAATTGCAACTTCTAAGCCTGAGATTGTTTATAATAAAATAAATATTTTAATTATTAAATTTAGAAATTCAGAACCCTAATTCCTTTTATTTTAAGCACGATGTATTTATTTATAGATTTGACTAGATTTCTGGTTTATAAATTTACAAAATTTCAACTTAAAATCATGTCTGAATGAATTCAAATATCACATTTTAAATAATATATCAATGCTTACCTATTAGAGTCTATAGTTTCCATAGATTCCATATCTATAAATTCTATAGAATAT
The DNA here is from genome assembly GCF_001458135.2 of Marmota marmota marmota. Lineage (NCBI taxonomy): Eukaryota > Metazoa > Chordata > Mammalia > Rodentia > Sciuridae > Marmota > Marmota marmota. The sequence continues at coordinate 4,777,639 of NW_026000119.1, read as the reverse complement.
TCTATAGATTCTATAGACTCTAATAATATATCAGTGCTTATCTATTGGAATCTATTAACTATCTAATTGATAAGCATTGATATAAATATACCAGCTTCTCTTTTTTTTATTTTATTTGTTTATTTTTATGTGGTGCTGAGGATCAAACCCAGTACCTCATATGTGCAAGGCAAGAGCTCTGCCACTGAGCCAAAATCCTAGCCCACCAGCTTCTCTTAAACACAACTATTTTAAAATAGGCATTTGTAATATTTAAAATGCTTAATATATTCTTAGATTATTCCTATATTTAATGCCAAGATTTGAAACACTAAAAAAAATTTATATCACCACCAGTGAAATTTTATCTCCTGAACTGTACTTACTAAGAGTAAATGCTGATTGGAGATTTGAGTTGGCTTATGGGATGCATTAGTCAGTTTGAGCTACATAGTAATTACTACAGACAGGGTGGTTTTAACAACAGAAATGTCTCATCATTCTGGAGGCTGAAACTCTATCAAGATGTTGGCAAGTTTGGGTTCTTCTGGGGCTTCTCTCCTTGTCTTGCACCTTCTCACTGTGTCCTCATGGTTTTTTTCTCTATGCATGCATGTATCAGTGTCTCTGTGCACAGAAAATCAGTCAGATTGAATTAGGGCCCATCATAATTTTCACTTAATTTCTGTTTAAAGGTCCTATGTCCAACATATGAACCTACATGCTTCAAAATATGAATTTGGTTGGACACAATTTAGTCTTTAACATGGGATGTGGACTAGTAACAACCAGGACATTTTCTTATGATTATACCATCTCAGCCAACGCTAATCCAAATCTAGACCTTGGAGAATTCTAACATCATGCCTCTAAAATTGGAATTGGCTTGCTGTCCAGATGCCCTGGATTCAAGTTTCAGATTCTAATTTTCTTGTCTAACTTCAGTTTGCAGCATCTACACAGGGTGAATGATACTCAGTGACTCTATGCCCAGCTTCATACTAATTCTGAATTGCTTTCACATTCTTTCTATCTGTAGGTCCACAACTCTTAGGAATATTTAAATGACATCTGATTGTGTTGAGCATATTGAGTTTTCCCTTGCCCTGTTGTCACAGTTCTAAGGTCACACTAATGAAACTACTGAGACTTGGAAATCCCCTTCATAGAAGTTCATTAAAATGACTTCCTTCCAATAAAGCAGAGATATCAATTAGCGAACTGTTACCTGAGAGTACAGGTAAACGAAGAAAGTAATTTATTTGAGGCTGGTGGTGGAATGCAGGGCCCAGGAGAGGGGATATGTGGAAATCAGCAAAAAGAATAGTGGGCCAAAGACACAAGACCAAAACTGAGCTAGCCAACTAAAGGGAAATGAAACAAGAAACTGGGCAAGGCAGTAGAGTAAAGAGCATTGAGAACCAGACTATTTGGCAAACTGAAGTTGGTAACCGTCCAAATCACTTTATCTCTCCAGACTTTGGCTCCTAAAGATCCCTTCAAAATCCAAAACTTCTATGATTTCTCCTTGCTGTTTTTCTAAACTAATTATAGACTCAGCTGAAGAGAACAGTCTTGCAAGTTAAGTATAATTTCCTCCAAGTGGTAGTTTAAGTATATTACTCAGGATTCTGGATAGGTGAGACAGAAAGCTAATGTGAATCTCTATCCTAAGAACATAAGAATGTCTCCTAGAACAAAAAGAAAGGAATAGGTCTGTATCCAGGAATAATATAAGAAAAACTTGAACAACCTCAGAAATCCATTTCTAACTCACTACTCAGTTCCTCTCTACCATCATTTTCTTTCAACAAACCAGCATCTGTGTTTCTCCAGACCTTGTCTTATGGTAGAAAATATGGTTTCAATTGTTCTAGAGTTTCATATTGTCTGTCTCTGCGTCTCTCTTCTCCCTCTCCCCTAATTTTCTTCCTCACTCCCCCTTCTTTTTCCAGAATCCCAGAGAACAGACACTTCAAACAGGAGGCCAGCCCCCATTAAAATTTAAAATCTAATATGGTTAGGCTATGCCATTTTGGACTGAAATTATATTTTCGATAATTACAGCAGTCCTGATAACCTTGTGGATGAATAGGCATCTTCAGAAATGTGGGCAGATTCTGTCACAAAACAATGGAGCTTGGAAGTGGTACAGGGGAGGGCTGAAAGAAGATGCCTGGCTCAGGCCCCACATCACAGAAGCAGCAACTCTTTCTTCCTCTTTTCACTGGTGGTGACAATAGAATAAAGGTAATGTGACTAGATAAGGTGTCTCTTTTTGTGTCTTGTTTATAATACAACTTTCTAAGAGCAAGTATATGGTAAAAATCACCTGATATATGACTAGCCTCTTCAATGGTATCACATCTTCCAAAATAATATGATTTAAAATAATAGATAACTAGCTATTGATTATTTTAATCTCAAGGAAATTAAAAGGAAATATCTACTTATTTATGGGTATCCATCATGAGTGAGTTACTCTTCCTAGGGCACAATAATGAATAAATACTTCCCTGAATAAAGTCACCAGCTCAGAATTTTATAAAAGCTAAGCATTCTTGTGTTTTTATTGCTATTGGCTGTTGCTGCTGCTGTGGTGGAGTAAATTCCATCCCCCACCCCAATTACAGCTGTAAAAAGAGTGTTGTACATCGTATATTATTATAGTTGAATTTAAATATTATATTGTACTTGTCCTCATTACCAAACCATAGATTCAAAGGATTCCAGATGATACCCTAAGATTTTATAAATATACATTGTACTTGGTGACAATTGTTTTACTCCCCCTTTCCTCTGATTATGCCTTATTTCCATATCTTATTACATTATCCAAGACTTTGCAGAACCATATTCAATCATGATGATGATGCTGGTTGTTGGGAATACCACCAAGAAAGTATTTCCCAAAGCATGCTCTGTGGAGTGCTAGTCTTTTTAAAGTATCTGCCAAGAAAAAAAAAATCACATATTTAAGCAGAAAGAGGAATGTACTGCAATCCAAAGAGCTGATAACTGAGACTTGAGAAGGAAAGAATACAGAAGAATTCTGGAAGCCTCTCTGTCAAGTGCTGCCAAGTAACTGACCTCCAACTACTCTGTGGTTTCTCCCTCAATCCCACATTTCAAATTCTCAAGAGAGGAAATCTGATTGCCTACACTGTGGTTAAATATCCATTCCTGGATCAATCAACAATGGTCAGGGGCAGATGGTAGACATAATACCTGAAGGCTCATCTTCATGTCTCAGGGGGTGGTGTTTCTAGGCCTGTCTTCAAGGGAATTTTATTAGTTGGGGTGACACCCAAGAATAGCCTCTGTAAAATCTCTTGAAATCAATATTGTGCATCACACCTTGAAAAATACCATTAACTATGATACTGAGTCTTGATTTAATATTAATATTTTTATTGGGGGGGAAAATATACTTTTGTTTCATTTCTTTTGGGCAAAATATCCATGTTTTCCTCCAAATGAAGTTGTGCCAATGAATTGAAACTATTATAAATAAAATTAAGCTATATGATATTGCTATGTATGTGAATTCGGGTATGCATTTAAAGTAACAATGCTTCTTAAATGATTTCTTCAAAAATTTATCAATTCGGTTGCTCATCAATGATTTGAGATTTTTGAAATTCTATTTATGGGAGTACTTTCTACATATGTAGTTCCTCCTCCTCCTCCTCCTCCTCCTCCTCTTCCTCCTCC
>NW_026000119.1:4730180-4773924 GCF_001458135.2 Marmota marmota marmota | reverse complement strand
TATATATATATATATATATATATATATATATATATATATATATATATATATATATATATATACACCCACACACACACACACATACATAAACATTTATCTATGCACATATTTTGGCCCATCAAAGGTTACTAGAGATATGGAAGAATTTTCTCCAAAACAGTCTATTTTAGTCCTAGTAAGAGCTGGGGTTTTAGCTCAGTGGTAAAGTACTTGCCTAACCCAGGGTTTAATCCCCAGCACAGCAAAATAAATAAATAAATAAATAAAATCCTGGTAAGCATAACAATTTGTGCTTGATCGATTTTGAAGCTCTTCTTTTGTCATTCTTAGTGGTCATTTGCAGCATGGATTGCACTTCCACTAAATAAAAAGAACCTTAAGTTTCCAATTTTTAAATTTCAATTTTTCCCCACCCTCTGACATTTAAAATACTAACCTACTTTATTTCTGTCTTTATTTTTCTGCTAAGTGAGTACCTATCTTATTGTCCCTCCCAATTTTTTTAAACATTTATTAACTTATCTAGAGATACAGTCCTGGGTTTTTGTTATTTTAGTATATTCTATTGAAATTTAAAATCCATTTTGTAGCAATATTTATGGTAGTTTTACTTGGATCTAGTTTTAAGGTGCTTATATATCACCTCCATCCTTTTATCCTTTTATGCTGTGAATTTCCTATTCTTCAATTTTATCAAGTAATTTATTTTCTTTTTAACCAAAATTGCTTTTATATTCTCATGGCAAATCATCCAAACAGTTGAAAAATAGGAAATTGAAAGTAGAGTCCCCATTCTCCCAGGCCAAGAATCAGAGGAGGTGAATGAGTTACTCAAAGCCAGCATTTTAGGCCACAGTCTCAGGGTACCTGCTCCAGTGTGAGCCCTGGAGGTCTCACTTCACCCCAAACCTGTCCTGCTTTCTCAGACTCAATTGTACCTTTATTAACAGTGTTTGTAGTTCAGTCCAAAATGATAACTTTTAACATTCTTTGGTATTTTTGTTATGATTTGCATAAGTATATTTTTATCTATTTGTGATTTATTTTCATATGAGGAATGGTGCAGAGATTTCATATATTTTTTCACAAATAGCTATTCATTATTTCCCAAGTCACTTTTCAAACTACACACTTTTTCTTCATTTGCGATCTCATATTTATCAGGTGTTATTTCCTTAGTTTATTTCCAGTATCTTTATCATTGTTTGTTGCTCAGTCACCACCAAGTGCTTTAATCTTTTTTCCTTTTAGTAGGTTTTGATATCTTTTCTGGCAAGATCATGTTCATTGCAGTTTATTACCATTCACACAATGATTTTTTCTTTTTTGAGAGAGAGAGAGAGAGAGAGAGAATTTTTTAAAATTTATTTTTTAGTTTTTGGTGGACACAACATCTTTATTTTTATTTTTATGTGGTGCTGAGGATCAAACCCAGTGCCCCGCTCATGCCAAGCGAGCGCACCACTACTTGAGCCACATCCCCAGCCACACAATGATATTTTTTATATTGATGTTTTTATATTTTCTTTAACATTTTTAACTTCCACAATAGAATATAAATATTCAATAGGCAATCATGGTAAGCATTTAGAATAATATCTGCCATGTAGTATGTATTCAATCAATTTTAGCTTCTTAAATAAATAAGATCTGAAATAAAGTCTAGATTATCTATACATTGTGTGTGCTACCAGAGAAGCTGGTGAAATTTCCATTGTTCCCATTTCTCTTCCCTTGGATTCCTTGAATTCTCTATTCATCTCTATTCCTCAAACACAGCTGTTTTGCAACTGTCCTTAGAAATCATTTATATTACTGCAACTCTTCTTAGCTGAGGTAGGACTTTCTCCTCTGCCCATGATGGATATAAGGAAAATTGTATTCCTACCAAGCACTTTAACCCAGGTTATTTCCATCACTGGCCAAGAATATTGGAACTCCTGAGGTATATGTACCATGACAAGGAACCCCTCCTCCTCTTGTCATTATTTTAGGGGGAGGGGTAGAATGGTGCTACACATGTCCAAGAGCAACACTTTTTAAATTGCATTCTTCAGGTATGCTTAAGAATTGGGGTCCATCTCAAATGGTAATGGGAAGCAGAGCTAGTGGAATGCCAAGACTCCAGAACAGGTAGTTCTCCTTTACATTTCAAGAAATACTTCATTTGGACAAAAGATAATATTGTTTTTAAAATGAAGAAGGTGAGAAAGGAGGGCAAGTCAGAGAGACTCTTGTCCAGCTCTCTGGTTAGTATAGACCAGAGTTCCTCAATATCACATAATTGATATTTTGGGCTGGATAATCCTTTGTTGTACAGGAAGGATGTCCTGTGTGTTGTAGGATATTCAGCAATATCTCCAGTCTTTAACTACCAGCAGGAAAAAAAAAATGTCTACAGACACTGCACTGCCCAAAATTCCCTGGTTGGCAAAATTGTAACCAGTTCAGAATTCCAGTATAGATCAGCCTATAATAGTGGATGCATAAACCACCTCCAGATCTTTCTTAAGTTGTCAAGTTTGCTTTTGATACAACAAATTAGTTTTTTCAGTCTACTTTGTCAGTCTTAACTGAGGTTTCCTGTAGAGTCTCTTAAATTTACTGTTTTAAAACATGTCTAAAGAGCTAGGAAGAGCTGCATCTTCCTAGTGTCATAACATTTATAACCAATCTCCTTGAAGATTATAAATTGCAAGTTATACAGGCACAGTAATATAGAATTTCGTATTAGTTAGGAGGACCACCAATGAACATAAACACAGCAATTTCTCCTTGGTGTATTTCAGCCTCTAGTCTTGCGCAAGAAGTCAACACTGGATAACTGATGTTAATCTCCAGTCAGTCTTTGGATTGCTTTCACTTATTTCTACTTAGTCAACTTAGATCCTTGGCTTCTCTGATTTATTATTTTCTCTATTTTTACACTTTGGAAAATGGATCAATAGATAATGCCAGATTTCAAGTCTTCCTTTGGCTCTCTCTATCCTTGTCACAGGCGATTCATATTTTAATAGTACCTATTTTTAAAGATCACAAGAGTCACTTTTCAAGGAACAGTAATGTTTAATTTAATGTAAAAATGACTTGTAAGAAAAAAAAAATTAAAAGACCATTATTAGAACAGTTTCCTCTTCTAAGAAATAATAATAATTTCCTTCTTAAGAAATATTAATATTTAGTAACATGCCGTGTTTTTTTTCTTTCAGGAAATCAAATAAATAGCTATTTATTAATTTGATTGTGTAACAAGAAATATTTAAAATCACAAAATAATGTCTTCTTTTTCTTGGATGTTTATTCATTCTGTAGCTGGCATAAAACAATGTAGAAAACATGCACTTACCATGCAAGCTTACAAACACATGTTAAAGATTAAGGATCAGTGAATTTGCAAACCTAATTTTTATTTTATAATTTTCCAGTTATTTTAAACTCATCACTATTTCTTTCAAATTATCATCATTAGAACAATTTACTGTTAATGAGAAATTCCAGTGAGGTCCAAAAGTTATATAAAAGAAATAGTTAAGGAAGCTGAAGACTTAAAAAATCAGACACACAGGAGAGAATAAAAACCTTCAAGAGGCTCTTGGAAATCTAAGTGATAAAAACCTATGATTAGGAATTTGTGCAACTAAAGGTAAATTTTCCAAACGCTTTTGCAACCATTCTTGCTGACTATGACCCTTCCCAGCCACACTATTCATACAAAGTATTATACAAAGTATGACACAAAGATAACTATTAGAATAGGAAAGACAGCAGAATTAATTGAACATTACTCTCCTACATTCATACATGAATACACAACCAGCATAACTCCACATTATGTATGACCATGAGAATATGTAAAATTACATTCTATTATCATGTAAAAGAAAAATTAAAAAAAAATAAAAGATACTATGAATTTAAATGCAAAAACAAAGACTTGATTCTCTACTGCAGAGATGCCAACATATCCCAGAACTCTTCACTAACCCTACAAGACCCAAGTTTGTCTTCCAATTTTTCTATCCCCTGCAATTTGCTTTAGTTCTTTAAGGCATCTGGCCCTCATTTCTTTAGCTGTGCAATGCTAACATGTCAAAATTCTTTGACTGTCATCAAACACGTTATAGAATACTATGCAGGGCCTTTCACTCATTATGAGTTTAAGACTAGTTTGTGAGCTTTCTGCCAACATCTCCTGATACAGTCACTATGTAACTAATAGTATCTAAAGGCCTGCTTTGAAACTGTCCTATACCTGAAAGAATGAATGTTCACTACTGTATTAGCTTTTTTTTGCTGCTGTGACTAAAAGATCCGAGCAGAACAATTGTAGAGGAGGAAAGGTTTATTTGAAGGCTCATGGTTTCAGAGGTCTTAGTCCATAGAAGGCTGGCTCCATTTCACAGGGCTTGAGATGAGGCAGAACGTCATGGAGGAAGAGTATGGAAGAGGGAACCAGCTCATATAATGATCAAGAAGCAGAGATAAAGGGCTTCATTTGCCAGATATAAATATATATCCCAAAGTCACACCCCAGTTCCCACCTCCTCCAGCTATACCCTATCACTTCAGTTACCACTCAGTTAATCCTACTGGAGATTAATTCACTGAGTAGGTTAAGGGTATAACCCAATCATTTCTCTTCAAAACCTTCTTGCATTGTTTCACACGTGAGCTTTTGGGGGATACCTCACATCCAAACCGTAACAATTACCCAAGTATTCATTTACTATTCACTAAACAAACTCTAAACACCTTTACCTGACACACAGGAAATCCCCTAAGACCTGGGACTAGAGTAGTAAACACTGTAGTCATATTTCCTGGTGCTTAGGATCTTACCCTTCCTATGAGGATTGGAGACAACAGACAAACAACCAATAGCATTGTCCTACACATTGTTTTAAACTGCTTCTTAAAACTGAGAGATAACTCTAGTACAGTGTAAAGAGCAATAATTTTAGACTCAGAATCTGCGTTGTGTGCCAATTAAATCACATTTTAGTTGGATTATTTTAATTAAATTATAATTTAATTTTCTTACCCTCAGTTTCCCCACATGAAGAATAGGGATCCTAATATTCATTGTGGTTAGAATTAACTGATATAATGCCTAAAGTTACTCCTTGTAACCAAATATTGAAAAGAGAGGAAAATATTTATAAAGTTAGTGTTACATTTTTAAGTAGTACATTCTTTTTCTAGCATTAATATGCCTACTAATTGTTTTTTTGATGGTTACTGAACAATTTTTTTTTTGGTGCCAAAACCCAGGAACGAAACATAAAAAATTTTAAAACACCTAATAGTGCAGAATTCTTCCTATGAAACATAACCTGATGTTTTGTTAACTTCAGTGCAACATCACTAGTTAGTGGCAGAACAACACAGGCAAAGGGCCAGGAAAGAGGTGTCTCAGCCCCCAAATTAAATGCAGATGATTCTGTGTCAACTGTTAGTATTTTTGAGAAGCAAATCTTAATACTTTGATGTTAGCCTGAAATAACAACCCTTGATATTTTGGACAATTTTATTTTTTTAAATAAATATAACCATGTTTTTAAAATGCCAAAGAAATCTACTAAACAAAATGAAGTGTAGGGGGAAATGTTAAATGCCAAGTCCTACTTTTACATTTCAATATGAACACTTACAATATAAAATGATTATATATTATAAGTTAGAATTAAATATTGGGCCATCAGTTTTGCCCCATTAATTGTATTGATTTGATAAGATGCAACAGGTTTCTTTATTTTTATAACAACAATTATGCAAGGATGTTTTATCTAAGTTGATAAATCATTTGGAGTAGATTTAATCCTCTGACACAGGTATCTATATATCTTTACAATAATATTTCTAGGCTTCAAACTGTCTCCCAAGATTCAGATGCATGTTTCAACTGCCTGTTGAATTTTTTTTTTTTTTTTTTGTCTAACTCATTGGCACATCAATCTCAACAAACTGAAAATGAATTTGCAATTTTTCTTTCCAAATCTTGTCCTTATCCTAACACTCCTATTTCTATTGGTATCAATTTTCAATATCCAGAAACTTTCACTTAGTTTCACATTCCTTTATATCATCAACCTTGCATGAACCCCCTATTTACATTCTCACTACCTCTGCCCCGGCTCAATTCTATACTTCCTCTTAATTTGACCAGATCAGAAGCCACAACATTAGTTGCTCAAGACACATCTCCGCCTAATTTCCATCTACCTACATTGTGGAAGGCAGAATAATGGCCCCCAAGATCTCCCAGTCCTAACCACCAAAACCTATGTTTGTCACTGTGATGGCAAAAGATATGCTTGTGATTAAGAATCTTGAAATGAGATGGTTAGGGATTATTCGAGTGGGCTCAACCTAATCATAATTTCTTAAAATTGGAGAACCCTTCCTCATATGATCATAGAGAAATGTAAATAAAAACCCAAAGAAAACCAAAAAATTGCAACATTGCTGGCTTTAAAAATGGAGGAAAGTGATCATTAGACAAGGAATGTAGACAGCTTCTAGTACTTAAAAGGGCAAGGAAACAGATCCTCCTCCACAGCCTCCAAAAAGGAACACAACCCTGCTGTCACGTTGATTTTAGTCCAATGAGCCCTCCATCAGACTCTGACTTACAAAATTACACGACAATAAATTTATGTTGTTTTAGGATATTAAAGTGTGTGACAACTTTTATAGCAGTAGAATAATATCCATGTGCTTTTTGGTTCATCAGTTTAAGAATATAACTGATCAACTCTACTCACTTATTCAACAAGATTCTTCACATCTGCCCTTTCTTTACTTACCAAGTACAATTCAAATAGCTCAACTTTACATACAAAGGCCTTTATAATTTTATTGCAGATATCTTCCTGTTTCTCTTCACCATTATGCACCGAAGATATGTATATAGTCACTCTCCAAATTGGCCTTTCACTTTCTGGGCATTGTGTCTTTGAAGATCTCTGTATAACATGCTTTTAACATACACATGTGTTGAAATTTCTGTTGTCCTTCTAAGTTTGAAACTCAATACTACCTCCTGCAGTGGTCTTCTCTGATTTCTCTAGCTGGAAGTGAAATGTCTTTCTCTAATGTGCTTTCTTAACTGTTGTCTATGTCTCTTAATTTTGTTTATCTTCTTCTACCTTATTTATTCAGAGATGCTGCTTTATCCTTATTAAATCCATGAGCTTTTCAGTACATAGAACCTTGATTTTCATCTCTAAAGTGTCAAGTTCACATCACACATTAAATAAATGATACAAGATTTTCTTTATTGGACAAAAAAAGGACAGTAAATTAATGAATCAATAAGTAACTATATAAAACTCATTCATCTGTGACATTCCCTGTGGGTCATCTTTAAAAACACCTGGTATAGCATATCATCTCTGCTTTAGATGGAACACTTTGGATTTTTAAACACTAATTTTATTAAACTGTCTTATTGATACTAAAGAGTAAATATCATATTGTCATCTTAGAAGACAGTCATGATGAAAATCTGATACAATTATAACATTTAGGTAGCTCTATAACATACTGTGCAATAAACATTGTTAATAATCTTTAGATTACAAACATTCTTTTAGTCAGAATAGTTTTTCTGTGTTGATATGGTTCCTTTAAGGATGTTCTAACGTTTCTCCATTCTCTCATTATTATCTTTGGTTATTTTTCCATATTTTGAAACCGATTATTTTGCTTTCTCTGGACTGTGCTTTCTCAGAACCCTAGATGGAGGATAGTGGGAAAAACCTGCCTAACATAGGGACGACAGGGCAATGTTTTTTTCCAGAAATGGTAACCACACAAAAGATCTCAGAAAGTCCTCCTGGGCTTTAGGATTTTTAGGAATTGCAATTTATATGGGCTGAAGTAGGAATCATATAAAAAGAAGAGATATAGAAACTGCCTCAGTTTTTTTTTTGTTGTTGTTGTTTGTTTGTTTGTTTGTCTTCATTTTTAGTACTGGGGATTAAACCAAAGGGTACTTAACCCCTGAGCCACATCCCCAGCCCTTTTTTAAAATTTTTTTTATTTTGAGACAGCGTCTCGCTAACTTGCTTAGGGCCTTGCTAAATTGCTGAAGCTAGCCTTTAACTTGCAATCCTCCTGCCTCAGCCTCCCAAGTTGCTGGGATTACAGGCAGGCTCCACCAGGCCTGGCTGCCTCAGTATTTGTAGAAAAGAGAATCTCCTACTTGATTTCCAAAATGTTTTTATTATTCCTTCATAACACTAACCCTGCTTCTAAACTGGCACTGTTGGAAAGTGGTACTGAAATGAAAAAGAAAATAACTGTTGTTGGAACATAAGAAGAGTAGTGATTAAATTCTACTGGAGAGACCATATATTAAACAGCCATTCAGCTGGGCACTAAACTAGGAATTATGGATACAGAGTTGATTATATTTGGCCTTGTCCTCAAAAAGCTTAAGTGATAAAACCAAACTACAGCTTCTGCGATAGTTATCACAACAAACTGTATAAACTGATACATCAATGAATAATAACAAGTGATGCTCAATCAAGGAGTCGATTTACTTTGGGAGGAAATGGACATATTGATGGATTCCTCTGCTTTGAACTGCTTGCAGAACTTGCCTGGACTATGTATCACTTGCATGCATTGTGAAATATCTGTTGGTGCAGCGAATTGTGGTAGTGCTGGGGTATCTTTGCTGATGGTGTCATCGGTGGTACAATTTTTCAAAAAAGATCCGTCATTTGGCTTGGTGCCGTGGCATTTTGCATCCTCCTCCCTTCTGCTTGTGACAGTCTAAAATTTGGGGGCCAACAGAGGTAAGGCAAAGAACCTCACCCCCCCACTGGTACCAAGGCCAAATTTGGGGGCCAACAGAGGTGAGGCAAAGAACCTCACCCCCCCACACACTGGTGCAAAGGCCTATCCACAAGTATGGCTGTATGCTGGACCAGTAGCCAGTGACGGGTAAGATCCAATTATAATGGTACCAACCTAGGACAGGAGGCTGACGCCTTGAGGTCAGCTCATCCGATGACAGGTAAGAACCATATGTAGTATTGGACAACCTAAGACAGGCATGGTCCCTAAGCCGCATGCTTGTTGTTTAATTAAACAGAAGGGGGGAGATGTTGAGAGCCACAGTTTAGTCGGAATGACGCCTGGCATTTTTGCCAGAGGGAATGGTTGAAAAGTGACCTGGCTCCGGGATTAGGGCGGATCCTGCTGGGAATAGGGTGGCTCCAGGATTAGGGCAGATCCTGCTGCCTTGGGCACCTGCTACTTTGGAGTTCCCATTGAGTTCCCGCAGGGTTCGAGAGAATTGGCAGGCTGAGCCCGGAGCCCGGTGAGGCCGGAGCCCGGTGGAGGGAGTGTGTTCCCAGAAAGTGTGTGTAGAGTGCCGGTGAGAGTGCGGGAATAAAGAGTTGCTGTTTGAACCTACAAGGCTTTGTGGCGGCTTGGTTATTTTGTGCCCAGCCAGACTGCAGCACTTAAGAACTAAGCCAATTCATAGTTCATCAATTCATCAAGGGGTTAATTGGCTTTCAACAATTAGTTTTCAGTTATTTAACTTTTGGCATATTGACCTTCCTTTGAGAACTTCAAAAAATTTCTTAGCGCTGAGAATAAAATAGTAGGAATAAATAATTAAACTATTTTAATGAAGTGGAATAAATAATATGGCAGAATGAATGATTATAGAAACTAAAAGATTATTTGGAAGGCTTTCTGTATCTGAGTTAAGTCCTGGAAAAGGAGTAGAAAATAACAGGAAAAAAAGGACACATTTAACAGTGAAATATCAGAGAGAGGACAGGACATGGCTGAGGAACTGTAAGTAAGTCAGGCTTGTTGGAACAAACGTCTGAGGTTGGGTCTGAATGGTGAGATACAAAGAAGGAGAGGAAAAGACAAGATCACAGGAGGTCTGTGCACTCTGCCCAAGCATGTGTGTTTTGTTTTGAAAAACCGAGGAAAGAGATACAGGAAAAGTTGAAATATCAACAGCATTTAGAGGAAATGAAAGAAAGAGCAGTTTAGTTTTCAGGTTAGATAATAAGAAGGCAGAAAGAGAAAGAGAGAAAGCGGGTGGGTTTAGGGGCAGCACAAAGAGGTGATTAGATTGTACAACGTAATGAATAATTAGACTGCAGAGATGAGCAACTGGGGTTCATTAAGGAGGCAATGCAATAATACATGCAAGAAATCACCAGGCAGGGACAGAGATGGAGAAAGAAGAAAACAAGTGTGAGAAATATTTTGGAATCAGGATTAATGTGATTTAGAGACCTATTGGCCATGGAGAAGGAAGAGATTGCAGATGAACTAGTGCTCCCTAGCCTGGAAAAACTGAGAAGTGATGATGGCATTCAACAATAGCAAACCTTGTGAAAGTGGAACAGAGTTAATTGTGGAGGAAGCCGGGTGGAATTTGGTTTCTATTATGTTACTTGTACATATTAGCTCAGAGTCTTCCTGGAATAGCTTAAATATATCTGAGGACTAAAAATTTATAACAGGTATTGCACTTAAACTAACCTCTATGATTTTCCCCAAACATGTAATACACATGTAATGTAAAACTCACGAAAGAGGCTTTTATATCACCTTTGGAGTGGTTTCTATTTATATTTAGTTGACGGAAGGAAAAGATATACAAGCACTGCTTTGAATATTGTTGAATGCTCTGTCCTCTGATACTCACAAAATTTGAAGAAAATGATGCTTAGAGAGGTCATGTAATGTACAGGTTGAGTCAATTCTGAGCACATCCAGAGCTCAAACCTTAACTTTGAAAATTATTTTCTCTCCACGACTAAGGTCACAGACCGTCACACAGGGTGTGTAAAACAAAACTTCATTTCTGAAATCTTATTTGGTATCTGGTTTTCTGAGCCTTGTGTGGTGTTTTGCCAATAAAAAATAGAAAAGGCAATTTGGTTGAACCTGCCAGTCAATTTATCCAAACACTTATAATAGGTCAATAATATTTTCCTCGATGGAAAAAATACACATAGTAAATTAACTCCAGGAGGCCAAAGTTAAGTTTTCTTATAATGAAATTAAGAACCTGAACACATTCCAATAATGTCTGTCCTGGTGGGAAGTATAAGAATCAATAATTCTACAGCATCTGCATATTCCACTGAATATGTTTCATTGACCCCTATATTAAAGGGATCTGTGGATTCTTTATTATATGGGTATATTTGGGGCAGCATAATGCTAGATTAGGAATTTTTTTTAAACTCCTTTTATTTGGACACAGTATCTTTATTTATTTATTTGTAATGTGATGCTGAGGATCAAATCCAGTGCCTCATGCATCCGTTCCAGGTAAGCACTCTACTGCTGAGCTACAACCCCAGCCCGTACAGTAGGAATTTGAAAGAGAAGGAATGAGAATAACAGGATCAGCTGGTTGGAATTTGGCACTAAAGCAGAAAGGGAAGGTGGTATGTGGAAATAAAGTAGAAGGTAACCATCATCTGATTTATTTCTGCATATAAAAAAACAAAGAACTCCTGTATCCAAAAGAAGGATGGATATACATTTCTGTATATTTTGATATTTGTTGTTTCTTTATTTTATTTTGAGAGACTTAAGATGCAACTTACAGCCAGACTGTACAATTTCAGAAAATAATACTTCAGCCCCACAGAGATTACATGGGCCAAACCCTAAGAAAAATTTCTCACTGCCTCAAGTTTTTGGAGATGGGCCTTTATGATATATTGAAAATCAAAGCTATTGACTAAATCACTCAAGCCAGTCATGTGCCATAAAAGCACAGATCCCAGCCATTTTCCTAAGCAGTGCCTTAAAATGGCAATAAGAGAAAATAGCATTAGGAACTGTACTCGACTGAAGGAGTCAGGGCAAGTTCAGTGCACTAAAGCCAGAAAGGACATGCTGTAATCTATGACATCTTGCTCTGTCAAACCCTGCTGTCATTCTCTTTGTTAGCAGGAGGATAATTCTTAAATGTACAGGGAAATACCCCAAAACAAATTAGCACCAAGAGCAAAAACGTGTTCCCCACCAAAAACTATATAATATGTGTAGGACAATCAAATGTCATCTTCTTTACATTTCATGTAAAGATTCATGTGTTTTCTTGAGATTGTTGAGAAGTATGGAAGATTTTGAAATATAAGAACAAAATTTTCTGACAAATTACAAAGAAAATCTCAGAAAACATCAATTTTATTGGACTTCAAGCCCTCTAATTTTCAAAACGGTTAGGATTGAAGATAATCATGTCTTCTCTTGAGTAGCAGATACACTTGTTTAAACAAAGCATTATAAAATAAAATAAATCATTTCTATAAATAATTTCTATAATATTATGTATATCTTCATTTGAATTTTTTTCTGTAGGCAGTTTCTAATGAGTTTGCATAGTACACTATTTCTAGATAACTTATTGTATTTATTGAAAGTAATCAATGAAGAAATGTAGGCATATGGCTGTGGAGAGATGTGCTTAGGGATTATATTAGTATCCATGGATCCTAAATTTTATTTCCTGAGCTATAGGTTTTCTATTCAGGACTTGTTGCCTGTAACTATATGTTGAAAAGTTTCCCCTACATTTTCTTCCAGTAGTTGCAAAGTTTCCGTGTTATACCTAGATCTCTGATCAGTTTTAAGTTGAATTTTGTGCAGGGTAAGAGATTGGGATCAAGTTTTATTCTTCTACATATGCACATTCAGTTTTCAAGCACCATTTGTTAAAAAGGCTGACTTTGATGTACGTTTTTGGCACCTCTGTCAAATGACTGTGTGTGGACTTGTCTCTGTGTCATCATTCTGTTTCACTGATCTTGGTTTATATGCTGGTATCATGCTCTTTTTGTTACTGTGACTCTGTAACAATTTGAAATTGGGTACTCTCATGCCTCCAGCTTTGGTTTTTTTGCTTAGTATTGCTTTGGTGATTCTGGTGTTTGTTCTTTCATATGAATTTTAGAATTGGTTTTTCTAGTTGTGTGAAGAATATTATTGGTGTTTTAATGGAGACTGCATTGAATCTGCAGATTGCTTTTGGTAATATGGCCATTTTTATTAATATCAGTTCTGTCTTTCCATGAACATGGGAAGTCTTTCTATTTTTTAGTGTCTTCAGTTTCTTTTTTCAGTGTTCTGTCATTTTCTCTGTAGAGGTCTTTCACCTCCATGTTTAGGTTTATTCCTGAGTATTTCATTTTATATTTTACTGTATGATTTCATATATGAAGCGTTATTTTTTATATTTTATATTGGTATATTATAATTATACTTAATTATTCATTAGCTGTTTTCATTAACTGTTTTCCTGATTTCTTTCTTAGTGGATGCATTACTGGTGCATGGAAAAGCTATTGATTTGTCGATGTTGCTTTTGTATCCTGACACTTTTCTGATTTTACTTAACTGCTCTAAAAGTCTCTGGTGTAGTTTTCAGGGCCTTCTAAATGAAAGAGTATATCACCTGCAGATAGGAATTGTTTGACTTCTTTTTTACTTGTGTTTCTATTGTTTTCTTCTTTTGCTTAATTGCTCTAAAATTTTAAGGCCTAAATTGAATAGGAGTGGTCAAAGTGAACATCCTTGTCTTTTTCTTTATTTTGGAGAATTTACTTTTATTGGTTTTGGAGAAATTGCTTTTCCCATACAGTATGATGTTGGCTTGGATTTGTCATGTAGCCTTTTCATATTAAGTTCCTCCTATCACTAGTTTCTTTAAGGTTTTCATAATGAAGAAATGTGGAATTTTTTCAAAATGCTTTTTTCCACATCCACTGAGATAATCCTGTAGTTTTCTTCGCTTGATCTATTCAGGGTATATATTTTTTTTTTATTTATGCATGTTGAACTATTTTTGCATCTCTATGAAACCAAATTGATCATAGTTTATGATCTTTTAAATGTATTGTTGAATTCAGTTTGCAAGTATTCTACTAAGGACATTTGCATGAATGTTCTTTGAGGATATTAGCATGTATTTTTCTTGATGTGCCGTTGTCACATTTTGAAATTGGGATAATACTGACTTTGTATTTGTACTTTGACTTTGTATTTGGAAGCATTCCTTGTTTTCTATTTCATGGAATTATTTGAAGAGCATTGGTATAAGTTCTTCCTTAAGAATTTGCAAAATTCACCTATGACTCTTTCTGATCCTAGGTTTTCCTTTGTTTATGGGCTTTTTATTACTTTTTTAATCTTGTTGCTTGTTATTGGTCTGCTTAGATTTTCTATATTCTGATTCAATTTCATCAGGTTGTTCAGGTCTAGAAATTTATCCATTTCTTCTGGATTTTTCAATTTGTTGGAAAATGTTTCCAAAATAATCCCCAATGATCTTCTAGATTTCAACGGTGTCTATTGCAATATCTCTTTTTTTCATCTCCAATTTTATTAATTTATGTCTCAGTTTCTTTTGGTTAATTTGGCTCAGGATTTTTTTTCAATTTTGTTTATCTTTACAAAGAATCAACTCTTTATTTCATATGTCCTTGGTATTGTTCTTTTATTTACTATTTAATTAATTTTAGCTCTGATTTTTATTCTTCCCTTCTATTGGTTTTGGACTTGGTTTATTCTTACTTTCTTAAGACCTTGTTATACATCACTAGGTTATTTATTTTGAACTTCTAATAAAGATATTGTGTCCATGTATAACTAAAAAAATATATATTTTAAAAAACTGTGTAGGGAGGGTTGGGAGGGGAAGTATAGAAGTTCATTGGATTAGACAAAGGTGAATGAAGGTAAAGGAGGAGGGATAGGAATAGGAAAGACAGCAGAATGAATCAGACATAACTCTTCTGTGCTCATATATGAATATATGACCAGTGTAATTCCACAGTATGTACAACCACAAGAATGGGATCCAAATTGGAATGAGTTTCACTTCATGTGTGAATAATATGTCAAAATAGACCCTACTGTTGTATATATCTAAAAACAACACATAAAAAAATAAATAAAAGTGTGTTGTTCAATTCCATGTGTTTGTATAGTGTGCAAGTTTTTCTTGCTGATGATTTCTAGTTTTATTCCATTAGCATTCAGTAAGTTGCAAGGAATTATTTCAAGTTGTTTGTTTTGCTAATACTTGCTTTAATATATGATATATTTTGGAGAAAGTTCCATGAACAATTGAAAAGAAAGTATATTCAACTGCTGTTAAATGAAATATTCTGTAGATTTCTCTCACATCGATTTGATCTAAAGTATAGCTCAACTCTAATAATTTTGTTGATTGAAGGGAGTCTGTATGACCTTTAGAGAGAGTGGCATACTTAACCCACTATTATTATATTGGGGCCTATTTATTCCTTATGTCAAGGAATGTTTTCTATATAAAGTTGGGTACATCAAGAGTCAGGGCATATTTATTTACAATTGTTATATTTTCTTGTGGATTCTTCTCTCTACCAATATGTACTGGCTTTCTTTGTCTCTTCTGATTAATTCTGTCTTGAACTCTTCTTTTTAAGATATGAAAATAGCTACTCCTGATTGCTTTCAGATTCCATGTGCATTTGTTTTTTCCATCCTTTCACTTTCAATCTGTGAATTTCTTTGACGGTAAGGTGTGTTTCTTATAGACAACATATACTTGGATCTTGTTTTTTAACTGAAGTCTTCCAGTCTGTCTTTTAATTGGAGAATTAAGACCTTTTGTATTCAGTGTTAATATAGATAGATTGATTGAACAATAGACAGATAGACCAACCTATATAGATGAATAGATCTATATAAATAGATAAATATATCTTCTTGTCATTTGTTTTCTTTTTAAATTTTGACTTATTCATAATCCTTATTTGTTTATCTACTTTTCTAATGAGATTTATTCTTTCCCATAGTTACTTTCATCTTCTTCTTCTGTTTACAGGATTAAGTATTGTATATAATTGTATGAAGTATTGTATGTAATTCTGGCTTAGTGCATATGAATTATTTCAGTTCATTTTTATCTTGGATAGTTTTATTTCTTCTATTCTGAAGGACAACTTTGGTATATATAATAATGTTGGAAGTTATTATGTTGGTAGTTATTTTCTGTTGTTTATTCTTTCAGGGCTCAAAATACATAATTCTATACCATCCTGGCCTTTAGAATTTCTCTTAAGATTTTTTTCTGTTGGGTTTCCCTTTATACCTGACTTGATGTTTCACTCATAGCTTTTAAAATACCTTTTGTTGTTCTGAATTGTTTGCGTTTTAATAATAATTTTTCATAGAGAAGGCTTTTCTGGTTCTGTCTGGAGTTCTAAATATCTTCAGTACCTACATGTCCATTTCATTCCCAAAATTAGGGAAATTTTCTGCTATTATTTCATTAAATAAGTTTTCTATGCCATTGTATTTCCACTCCTTTCTCAAGACCTATGAGTCTCAAATTTGAATTTGATCTTATAATGTAATCACAGAGCCCTTGTATGTCCTTTACATAGTTTCTTTTTTTTTTCTTTGCTGTTGTCTGAGTGTTCTAGTTCATCCACTTTGTCTTTGAGTCCTGATATTCTTTCTTTTGCTTGACCTAGTCTATTATGTGTCTCTCCACTGAATGTTTTCATTTGTTTCACTGAGTGTTTCCTTTCCAAGATTCCTGTTTAGTTCTTTTTCAGAATATTTGTCTGTTTACTGAAATGCTCTTTCATATACTATCTTTCTTAGTTCTTTTAATGCATTTTTAATTTTGATACTTTTTAAAATTCTTTGTCATTTGCTCCACTTTGGTATCTATTAGTTCAGTTATTGGGGAGTTATGAATTTTAGAGGTATCTTATTAACTTGTTTTTTCATGTTTCCTGTGTGTCTTTATTGAAATTTGTGCATCTGTTGGGATGGATATTTTCACTGTTAAAAGAGGGACTTTCTAGTGAGTTACTTTCTCTTTACAATGTGCACCAGACTAGGAGTATATCAGCATCAGAGCACCCAATAAAGTGCTATGTTCCATCCCTACCACCACTCTGAGAGAATAGAATAACCAAAATTATCAATGACAACTTGAAAGCAAACCTTATAATAAAATATAATGACAACTTATTGAACAAATTCTTAAAACTTCACTTACTAAAAAGGAGTATTAATATAGAATAGGCTAAAAATGGGCAATAAGGAATGTTAGATTAATATTAAAATATATAGACCATAAAAAGAATAGTGACAGAAGAAAAGGCAAAAGAAAGAAAGAGAAAGGAGAGGAAAGAGAGAGATAAAAAATGAGAACTGGAAGAAAGAATAGAAGAGGGTGGATAAAATAAGAAATAAAAATTGAATGTAGAATAAATCCAATTAACAAATTAATTTTAAATAAGGAAGAAAAGGGAAAAAACAACATTTTATAAAGGTATGCAATAAGAAATAATGAGAGGAATTAAAATAAACCAACACAGAAAACAATATCATTGGAATAAAAAAATGACATTAAGAATACTAAAATTTCTCCTCACCAAGGTTTTTAAAGTAGAGGGACTTTTCAGGCATTTCCAGATGTGAAATGTGCCAGGCGTTGCTGTGGGACACTTTGATGCAGCTGTCCTCTCAAGGTCTGGGTGTTGAGAAGTGAAAAAGTTGCTTGACATTGCACAGAGGTAGAGCATTGTGTATTTACTTTTTCCCACACCTAGATCAGCTGCTGAAGAAGAAGGAGGAGAAAGAGAATGGGAGGAGGATGGGAAGAGGAGAATAAGAAGGAGGACAACAGGAAGAAGCAGTAGCAGCAAGTGGAACTCCTGAGCTATCTTCGCTGTCTTCATACCCCCATCCCCAACTCTGAGGCTCACTTCTGCAGATTTTTTTACCACTGTGTTGGCCCCAGCACTGGGGTTTCTCTGGTGAGATAGAGGGGATGTCCTCTTTGGGGCAAGGGCAGTTGCTTTGCATGCTCAAGAGCCACAGAGCACAACCTGCCTTTCTCCAAGCTGTTAAGGTGGCCCTATGGGCTCTGCTATCAGCCCAGGAACTGGAGAGCCTCCTGCTTGTGCAGAGGTGACCGTACTTAAGAGTTCTTGGCCTGGTGGGCGGAACACTCCCTGGTGAGTAATGAGTGTGTGTGTGCACCCAGGAGACCTCACTGCGTGAGGATGGGGGTAAGCACCAAGCTGCAAGGCACTAAAATGCACCTGCCCTACTCTGCTCCCACCCTATGTCAGTTCCCACCATCTGTCAGACAGAAATCTCAGCAGGGAATTCACTGGACACATTATTTTGAAGGCTTGCTTCAAAGGCTTTCCCCATGACAATATTTGCTGCCATCTCCAGAGGAGATGAAGATGTGGAATGTGTGCTTCTCAAAGCTGTCAGCTTAAGCATGACCTTCACAAAATGATTTCCTGCCATAACTTGCCACTCATTCACCAGCCCACAATGCAGTTTCAGTATCAACTAAGTTCAGTGTGCAGGCTAGCTGTGAGCTTGGAGAGTTTGAATGATAGAAAAGAACATTATTAGCCTCTTCTATAGTCTCCTTTCTTGATTTTATAGTCCTCTTTTCCTGCTTAGTAGCTGCCGTCTCTGTCTTTCCAGAATTGTGTCTTAGAGGAGAGTAGGTTAGAGAAAAATCACAGTTTTAGTTTCTGTTGCAGTTGGGATCTGGTGGGTTGCCCCTGATTTGGGGAATGTAAACTCCCTATACTCCTTTTCCTGTGGGTCTCTTTTGAGGACAGAGTTCCCAGCCCCAGGCTGCCTCAACTGCTGGTCCCTGGCCACTCCTCTGGATGACTGCTTAAGTCATTTTCTCAGCCTTAGGACTCAGAGGGCCCAGCCTTCTGCTGAGGTTGCATGGCCCCTGCAAGCCATCTTCTGAAATGAGATCCCTTTTTAAATGATCCCTCCTACTTCCCCTACATTTGCCTTCACCCTCCATCTTCTCCCTCAGAAAGCAGCCACTTGCAGCTCACACTATCTGGTGTCTCTCAGGACCCTCCCGTCCTTGACTTTCAGAGCATGAGTCAGTTACTGCTCCCTGTGCCCTCCAGACTATAGCAACACAGAAATCTCTAATTCTGTCTCTCAGGGCCTCTCTTCCACTTGTACTAATTGTAAAACAATCCCCCAAGTTTCTTACACTGAGAAAAGGAGTTCATAAAACATAAATATCTTCTCTAAAATTGTCTTTCCCAAAATTGTCTTTTCTTTTAGCCTGGGGACAGTAGTAGTCCAGTAGGACTACAGAAGCTTCATGGCATGTACGTATACCCTACATAGACAGTCTAATATCTTGCTTTATAATATGGAGAGTTGTTGGTACCCATCTTATTATTCTAGATTTTTAGTGACTTAGTAGGAATTCCAAGATAATAAGAATATTACATTTATATATTATATATGTATCTATAAGTATGTTTGAATTTATATATAAAATATCTTGAGCAAAACACACACACACACAATCTCTGGAGGAAAGTATTTGGGGGATATATGTGCTTTTTTTACTTTACAATTTTCTATAGCATTTTTTTAGTTATAGATGGACACAATTCCTTTATTTTATTTTATTCATTTATTTATTTTTATGTGGTGCTGAGGATCTAACCCAGTGCCTCACACATGTTAGGTGAGTGCTGTACCACTGAGCCACAACCTCAGCCCCAGCATATGTTTTTACACTATGAATGTATGACTTAAAACAAAAAATAAACGGTGGCTCTGGTACTCATTCAAGTTTGGGAACCACTGTCTGAGGATCAAAGAATTTTCAACAAGACACTCTTATCTTATTCAAAGCACTCATTACAACTTGTAACAATCTCATTATTCATGTGTGTCTTTACTGGCTGCTTCACTGTTAAAGGGTAAGGTATATCCCTAGCATTAAACATTTATTAAATGTTCTTTGTTGATACAAAAGTAATAAACAGAAAAATAGAAGCTAATAGAAGTAATTACCAACAGGAGGAGGGCATAACATAAAGGGAAATTGGAACAACATTTTAAAATGTATATCTGTTGTTTTATCTGGGAATTTGGACAATGTGTTACATTGTAGAGTTTTTTTTAAAAAAGGAGAAAACTAAAATACAAGGAAAAAATTCCATTTCATTTGACTTAGTGATACACACACACATACATGTGTAAAATTTTATAGACTTTTCGTATGTTTGAATATTTTACAATTTGGAATTTCTAAAACTATACATGAAATAATAGTTCAAGAAACATTTTCTGTGCTGTCAGAACAAGAAACATTTTCTGTGCTGTCAGAACAACAGGAGGTCTATTGGCTGACATCAATCAGTAGGCATATCTTAATCTGTAAAAAGAAGACAGTCATAAATACATATTCCTTAAGAATTATGAAATAACATGTGTTAAATGTCTTGTAAAATATAACATGATGGAGATATTAACTTTTTTTCTTCTCAGTCCAAATTCCTTAAATTAGAGGACCACACTTTATTCTTTCTTGTTTGTTTGTTCATTTGGGGTGGTTTTTTTTTTGGGGGGGGAGGGTTGTTTGTTTAAGTACCAGGGATTGAACCATTAAGCCACATCCCAGACCCTTTTTATTTTATGTTTTATTTTGAGACAGGTTCTTGCCAAGTTGTTAGGGTTGCTGAGGCTTTCCTTGATCTAGGAATCCACCTGCCTCAGCCTCCTTGGTCTCTGGGATCACAAGCATGTGTCACAGTGCTCAGCCTTAATTGTTTATTGTGTAAGGTCCAACTTATGGCTCAGAAATTGGCTGGGAGACTCTTCATTTTCTGGATATATAAGGTTTTTCAAACTTGGCAATACAAAAATAATCTTCACATTGGAAGAAGTGACTAGGCAGTGTGGTCACACGGCTTTGGATCTTCTGAGGCTCACATTCTCATGGGAATGGCTGTCAATCATGATGGCTATCACTTCATCAGCCTCCAGGGACACTGCCCTTCCTTCAGCCATGTGGCCTTAGTGTATATCCATGTCTTCCCTTATTGCATTTGGACTGGTTGGTAACAAACCAACCCATTAAACTAGGTATTTACTAAATACCTAGAGATGGCATTATTAATCTGTAAAATAGCAAAGAGAAGGGAAGAAGTAAAAGGAGGAACGGGTGTGTGTGGTAGATAAAGAAAGACCAAAAACAAACAAACAACAAAAAAAAAAAAAAAAAACAGGCTAACTTTGATACACTATATAAAAGAAAAATACACTAGACCAAATTCTATTGTTTACAAATGGTTACTGTTATCTCTTGGCAGGTCCCAGATCCTTTCCCAGCTTAGCCATTGTTCTACCTCCATTTAGCAGGCTCCATGTTCTCAAACACAACTAGAAGATGCCCTCTGAAAGATGTTCTAACAACTCAAATGCATGTAAAAGAAGACACACTCATACACACATGGTCACACATATTCCAACTGTTTTGTAATTCAAATTTAACATAATTTAAAGACTAGGAACATTTCTGGACTATTCATCAGATAGAGTAGGACTGGTATTTTACAAAAGAATTCAGGGAATGCTAAGCTTTGGAAAAACAAAATTATTCATTTGAATTTGATATTCATAGCATGATCTGTATTAAACATTTTTTTCAAAGAAATCAATGCAAGTTATTTGAATAGTTGCATTTTGTGATTTTTTGTGGTCTAAAAACAGGTGCCCATTTTCCAGCTTAAGTAAAATTTAAATACAAGGGAGAAGGATAAGTCCTTAATTTTTTTTCCTGGGGTTCTATAAAGTTCAAATATTTCTTAGAAGTTATAACAAAATTCAATTAAAGAAACTGTTTTTGTCCCCAGAGAGCTATTTTTTTCCTTCTCTATTTTCTTATTTAATTACCTAATATTTTAATAGAGGTGGTCCTGAAACTCAGGAAATGAAACAAGATAGAAAAGATGCACAAAGGCTCTGAGGTATAAATGACCTCGGGCACAGATCAAAAAACATTAGAGCCATTATTATTATAGGAGAATGAAACAGGGGCTTCATAATCAAATTAGCGAAAAAGAAATAAACTTCCCATTGCCAAACATATTCAGTATTATGAAATGAACCCACTTTCTAATAGAAGTCTATAATGAATTATGTCCAATTATGTAATTTCAAAACTCTACCATAAAGAAACAATGATGAATGATCATTCAGAAAAAATTCCAGAACTCAGTAAAAAGAAATGTGTCCTCCTCTTTACTCATTAAAATAACTCAATACGCATTACGGTTTTTTAAAATTACAGCTTTATAATACAGTTACATGTACTAGTTAGATTGCATTACAATTCGAATAGTGCAAATATTGAATCAATCTAAATGGCCAGTCCTTAAGAATTTTTGTTTGTTTGTTTTTTGGTTTTTTTTTTTTTTTTTTGGTAACAAGGATTGGACACAATGGCACTTAACCACTGAGCCATGTCCCCAGGCATTTTTATTTTTTATTTTGAAATAGGGACTCACTAGGTTGCTTACAGCCTCTCTAAGTTGCTGAGGCTGGCTTTGAACCTGCAATCCTCCTGCCTCAGCCTCTCTTGAGCCAATGGGATTATAGGCATGTGCTACCATGCCTGACAAAGATCTATTTTTTATTCATTTTCAATCAAACTGTCCTGGTTCAGGATTCCTTGCATGTAGAATAGATGTGGGCAAAAATCTAGGCATACAAGCAGTCTGAGATTTTATATTATTCCCTATTTATTTATGTTTTAAAAATGTCAAATAAGCACATATTATATGCCAACCTCAATGGTATGAAAGATATAACCACCTCTATGCAAACTACTTAATAATACAGGAAATGATTAAACAAATAACTATAATATAATGCAATATATACAATAATTGGAGACATACAGTGTTCTGTGAAGGCATAGGACAGAAGCAACTAAACATGTCCTAGGGTCTGTGAGTATGGAACGGATTCCAAAGTGCTCTTGAAGTGGATATGACTCTTTCCCCATTTTTCTTGCCATTTTTTCTCTACTTGTTATTTATTTTAGTTTAGTTTCATAACATTGAACCTCTTAAAGATATATATGGTTGTTGAGGATTTTATTTGTTATTTTGGGATATACATGACAGTAGAGTGTATTCTAGACATATTATACATAAATGGAGTATAACTTCCCATTCTTGTGGTTGTACATGATGTAGAGCTACACAGGTCATGTATTCATATATGAATATGGAAAAGGTATGGCTGATTCATTCTATTGTCTTTCCTATTCATTCCCCATCCCTTCCCTTCATTCCCCTTTGTCTAATCCAATGAACTTTTATTCTTCCCTTCCTTTACCCATTATTGTATGTCAGCATCCTCATATCAGAGAGAATTTTTGACCTTCAGTTTGTTGGGATTGGCTTATTAAACTTAGCATGATAGTCTCTATTTCCATCTATTTACCAGAAAATGCCTTAATTTATTCTTCTTTATGGCTAGTTAATATTTCATTGTGTATATATACCACATTTTCTTTACCCATTCATCTGTTGAAGAGCATCTAATGTGGTTCCATAACTTAGCTATTGTGAATTGAGCTGCTATGAGCGTTGATGTGGCTGTGTAACTATAGTATGCTGACTTTAAGTCCTTTGGGTATATAGAGAGGAGTGGGATAACTAGATCAAAAGTGTTTCTATTCCAAGTTTTCTGAGGAATCTTGAATATGCTACTTTCCAAAGTGGTTGTACCAATTTTCAGTCCTACCAGAAATGTATGAGTATACTTTTCCCCCACAACTTTGACAACACTTATTATTGCTTATATTTTTTATAGTTGTTACTCTGATTGGAGGGAGATGAAATCTCAGTGTAGTTTTAATTTGCATTTTTCTAATTGCTAGAGATGTCAAACATTATTTTCATATATTTGTTGACTGATCAAATTTCTTCTTCTGTGAAGTGCTTGTCCAGTTCCTTTGCCTATTTATTAATTGGGTTTTTTTGTTTGTTTGGTTTTGTTTTGGTGTTAAATTTTTTGTGCTCTTTATTTATGGTAATTAATGTTGCAAGATCTCTAGTTCCATCTATTTACCAAAAAATGTCTTAATTTATTCTTCTTTATGGCTGGGTAAAGGTAGCAAAGATTCTCTCCCATTCTGTAGGCTCTCTCTTCACATTATTGATTGTTTCCTTTGCTGTGAAGAAGCTTATTAGTTTGATAAAATCACATATATTGATTTTTTATTTTATTTCTTGCATTTTAGGAGTCTTCTTGAGGAATTCAGTTACTAAGCCAATATGATGGTGATTTGGGCCTTCTTTTTCTTTTAGTAGGCACAGGGTCTCTGATCTAATGCCTAGGCCTTGATCTACTTTGAGTTGAGTTTTGAGTTTTGTTCAGGGTGAGAGATAGGGGTTCAGTTTCATTCTACTTCATATGAATTTCCAGTTTTCCCAGCCCCATTTGTTGAAAAAGGTATCTTTTATCCAATGTATGTTCATAGAGCCTTTGTCTAGTATGAGATAACTGGATTTATGTGGGTTTGTGTCTGTGTCTTATATTATGTTCTGTTCGTCTTCACGTCTGTTTTGGTGAAATACCATACTATTTTTGTTACTGTGGTTCTGTAGTATAAATTAGGGTCTAGTATTGAGATGCTTCCTGCTTTACTCTTCTTGCTAAGGATTGCTTTGGCTACTCTGGTTCTTCTTCTTACTTTTTTCCAAATGAATCTCATGACTACTCTTTTTATTTCTATGAAGAACATCACTGGAATTTTAATAGGAATTGCATTAAATCTTACAGTATTCTTGGTAGTATGGCCACATTGGCAATATTAATTCTGCCTATCCAAAAGTATGAGAGATTTTTCCATCTTCTAAGGTCTTCTTCAATTTCCTTCCTTAGTGTTCTGTAGTTTTCATTGTAGAGGTGTTTCACCTCTTTTGTGAGATTGATTCCCAAATACTTTATTTTTCTTGAGGAAATTGTGAATGGGGTAATTTTCCTAATTTCTCTTGCAGTGGCTTCATCACTGATGTACAGGAAGATATTTGATTTATGGGTGTTAATTTTATATTCTGCTACTTTGCTGAATTCATTTATTAGTTCTAGAAGTTTTCTGGTGAAGTTTTTGGTCTTCTAAATATAGAATCATGTTGTCAGCAAATAGGGATGATTTTCCTTCTTTTCCTATCTGTTTCCCTTTAATTTCCTTCTTCTGTCTAATTACTCTGGCTAGAGTTTCAAGCACCATGCCGAATAGAAGTTTTTCCTCTACTTTTGTCTTTTCTCTGTGTCATCTCTTATTCCAAATATCTATATTTTCTTTTCCTTTCCAGCCTAATTCTTTCACTATTTCCAGAGTTAGAATCAATATAGGATTTGAGAAGCAGTCATCTTTGTCACTAAGACTGACTTAATTCATATCTACATTCATTTTTTCAAAAACCATCTTTTCTATTGCCTTATGAAGTATTGACCTTGTGGTCTAAAGACCTACATTCAGATCCTGATTTAGCTGAGGACACGTACGTAATAACTGTGTTACTGAAGACAAATAGCCTTTTAGTCATGTCTTTTTCATTTTCGCAATGAAGCAATCTTGCAGGGATATTGCATGGAGAAATGTAAGATGGTGTACAAATGTAGACTTGGTCAAATAGAATAGAATATTCTTATCAAAGGAATGAAGGAACAAAAACCATGTCTAGTTTGCCTCACTTGGAAGGTGTTTAGGAGCCTTTACCTTGAAATACATTAAAAAAACCCACTATGCTGTAATTACACCATATCCAAAGTGAATGAAAATGCACTTTTTAGATACATGGACAATAGTATTCAGTACTTTGTTTGATTTTTAATAATTTTTTTTAGTAAAATGTAAATATCTAAACTCTATCTAAAAGATAGAATTTGGAAAAATACTTTTTCAATGACTGTATGTCTAGCACATGCCCTACTCTTTCCACTTATATAGCTTTTTAATGGTAGAATAAGAACTTCTTACC
The DNA here is from genome assembly GCF_001458135.2 of Marmota marmota marmota. Classification (NCBI taxonomy): domain Eukaryota; kingdom Metazoa; phylum Chordata; class Mammalia; order Rodentia; family Sciuridae; genus Marmota; species Marmota marmota. The sequence goes on along the minus strand of NW_026000119.1, from coordinate 4,748,053 downwards.
TTGGGGGTCCTGGAAGCAGGTTGGCTGACATTTAAATGTAGCCCAGGAAAGCTCTTTTAAGCATGGAGTGGACTTATTTAGTATTTAAAAATACTCAGACATGGATTTACTGATAATTACCTAAATTTTTATTTTTTTATTTCAGAGCTCAACACTACCGAAGCATTCTGCTCTTTATTTTCCATCATATACAACTATAATATCACCTTGCCCACAGAAAGCTCAAAGGAAAAATGATCTAACAAGAGTGAATTTCCATGTTCCTTTGCATTTAGGCCCTTCAACCAGGACCTAAAGTGATAATCCAATCTTGTCTAATAGAATTTCCAGACAGTGAGTCACCCTTTAGTACAAACTTTTGGAAGAGTGTATTTTAAATTATAAATGGATTTTTCTTTGTTTTTGTTGTTTTATAAAAGGATCTTATCTGTTTTCTTTTATAATAATTTATATTTCCCTTTCTGTGGGCAAGGTGATGTTCAATTCAAGGCATTTCAGAAAAATGATCTACTTCTGTTTTTGATTATTGACTGATTTGTTCACTCTGAACAAATGCCTATTGAGGAACTGGTCTATGACAGCTACTACTTATTTATTTATTTACTTAAGGCACAGGAGATTGAACCCAGGAACACTAAGCCATAGCCCCAGCCTTTTTTACTTGGATACAGGGTCCTACTAAGTTGCTGAGGCTGACCTCAAACTTGAGATCCTCCTGCCTCAGCCTTCTGAATCTCTGGGATGACAGGTGTGGGCTACTGCATCTGGCTTGCCAGGTACCCTTTAAAGTGTCATTTCACATGTCCTCATGACACACTGTGAGGTACATATTAATTCCCATTTTAAAGGTAAAGATATTTGGACAAAGGCAAACTAAGTAAGATTCTGTTGATAACAATGAAGCTTTCTGTCATCCTTAACTTCATGGAATTAGTTTGCTCATCTAAGCACACTGGGCAGTAAATGTCAAAACCTGTTTTTCAGTGACACTCTCTTCGTTGTGGAAAGGTGCTGTGGACCTCACTATGTCATGGCGGAGGATGCATAATTAGATTTCCACATTTTACTGCCAATGTTATATTAGAACCAAAGAGTGAGAACAGCAATCAACTTTCCTGGGACTAGAGAATTTGCCACCTAGTGGTAAGGCTTAGCAAAAATTTTGGAGTCCATTGTTTATTTGGACAATATAACTGGCTTTAAATTGTATTGCCCTGAGCTTTTTGTGGGGTCCCAGCTTTGCTCAACCACTTCCAATGATCGGAGGAGACACATTCTCATGATGAAGAGTTACTAGGCTGAGTTTCTAGGGAGGACAAGAAACCACTTTGGCTTTCCCTTCCTTGAGGAAAGGGCAAAAGGGCACTATCGGTCAAATGCTGCTGCCTTCTGGGGAAGACATAATGCTCTGTGTGTGACAAAACCATGCAGGCACAGCCTGCAGAGAGACACTGCAAGGGGGAGTAGACTAAATTAGGATTTAGAGGCTTTTGAATGCATGAAATCCCTGCCTTTTTGTTTCCCTGGCTTTCAAAAGGGGTATTGGCAAATGCGTCTTGGCATCCTACATTTTTAACTTAAAAAAAAATGTAAATTTCAGTATGTCTCACCAAGTGACAAATGTAAAGTGTTTTGGAATTTTCAGAGGCGCACAGCAGTTTGCCAAAAATTCAAAAGTTGGAGTTTGAAAAATCATGAGACTTTAATTAAATCACCAGGCAAGAAGCATATCATTTCTACGTTTTTGTGTAAATATATAGTTTTTTCATTGTCTGTTACAACCTGGTTCTGCCACTGAAACTTTCATAATATTGAGAATTGGAGTCGGGATGGGATTTTATTTTAGAGTGGGAATGAACCAGTCTCTCGTTCTCTGATAAAAAAAAAAAAAAAAAGCATGAGGTTGATTGCTCCATGCGGGTCTGTGAGGCAGATGGGAACTCCTGAAGCACACCAGGCAACTGCTCTTCAGCAAGGAAAACAAAAACCCAGGTGCAGAATGTGTCGGAACAGTGCAGATGGGCCTTTAAGGGTGTCCACTGTTTACAGGAAAAAGGAACACAGCTCTCATCATTGAGTGACCACTCTTCCCAGGGATCCATTTCCCCCAGCTGGTCTCAAGCAGAATATCCCTTCCAAAGGCCCAAGTAGCAGCTGTCAATGACCTCTGCCCCTTCAAAGGGAGAGGCTGGGTGGCTGCTTTCACCGGGTCAAGATGTGCTAATTACTTAAATCTGGAGAATCAGAGTGTGTATACTACAGCAGTATTTCTATAGCCCATCTGACTCCTGCAATCTTTCTTCTCATCCTTAAATCCTTTTAAGGAAAACAGTTTACATCTGCTTCTATAGTTTGCTGGCATCTTTTCCATCCAGTTGTATGTTATCAGCTCCCAGTTGTACGTGAGACATGCACATATTGTAGGAAGAAAAATCAACAATATAAAGTGGAGATTTTGAAAAGGAAAAGAGCTCCTCTGGAGATCTGCTCTATGCCAGGGGCCTGGCACCAGGCATATACAGGATGGCTTCATTTGACCTTCCTGATTCCTAGAAGAGAACATCCTTATGCACAGTGGCCAGGCATGGATCTAGCTCCAAAGTCATTTTTAACACTGCCAGAGTATTCTTCCCAACAGGTATCTCTGATTATTTCATGCTCCAGTGCCCTTCCCTTGTCTAGTAAATGAAGTAAACACTCCTCCATGGGCCTTTCTAGATGTCATCTTAGCCTGACCTTCCAACTGTCTCTCCAACCCCTCACTGAGACTGACCTCTCCAGCTGTAGCCCAGATTTCTACCCTCTGTCATGCAATTAAATCTTCCCCGATCCATCGATCTTACCCTTTACTCTTGTCCTTCTCACGAGGATGTCCGACTATATTTCACAGATCAGTACAAAGGTAATCTCCTTCATAGAACTATTTTTCCACTTTTAATATGTATTAAACTTGTTATAGTTCTTACTTTAAACTTGAAATTCTTACCACAGTTCGTTTAAGATATTGAACTATCTATTCACATTTAAAAGCTCATCAAAATTCTTTGTAATAATACCTTCATAGGACACTACATTGGACATGATGTCATGAAAATTTAAGAAAAGAGACACTTTTGGACAGTACTGAAGTAGAGAGAGAAACAGAAGAATACTGAGTCAGATAAAATAAGCATGGAGATTAGAACATGAAATTGAGTTTCCAAGTAAATATCTAGTGTTGTTCTGTTTTTATCTAGAAGAATATAGACATCAAAAGTTTTAGATACATATATTCTATAGGAATGGTTGAGGTGAGGACAAATAGATATTGCATCCCTACAAATGATAGATTCCTTTTTATAATCTTATTTCATCCATAAGCAGAGATGAAATAATAAAAGTTTAATAATAGCCTCTCTGGGAGAAAAAAAAGCCCTGATTTGTAGTACTTACTAATTTCTATAGTATTTTTTCTCTACTAATATTTCAATTTTAAGCTACTCTTGTGGCATCTCTAATAATGGAGTTAGAGGACACATATGCACCTGCCTCTCATAAGCAGGGGCTGGCCCCTCAAGCACACTACTATGACAGCCAATTATTATCTCCATTCCACAGATGAAGAAAGAGTAATGTGTAAGATCACACAGTAGAGATATGGAAGAGATATGCTGTTGGTCTGATATATGAGATTACAAATCCCACTACTTTTTGCTAGAGAACACTCTCTGGACTGCATCAGCAAGTTATTGAATTGGGGAAAATGAGCATATGCATCCCTCAATCCCTTTGTTTCTACCAGGAGTAGAGAAACAACACAAGACCCACATGATACACAGATCCTCAATAAAAGACTCCAACAGGGGAGAAATCTTTAGTAGTATATAGTGATGATTCTCAAAAACACATAGAGAGAGAAAGAGATAACACAAGAATTGTTTGCCTTTTTACATGATCCTTCCTCTACTTACCTTAACCCCTCACTTTTATAGAAACTCACATTTTTCCTTTGTCCATTAATCTAGTCACGCAACAGATTTCTGCCTGGTCTTCTGTATTCCCCATTCCCCACCCTCTCTGTGCCTCAAATTCCCTCTGTCCCTCCTTTTCTTTTTTCCTTCCTTACTTTCATTCTTCCTTCCCTTCTTGCTTGATTCCTTCTTCTAGTGTTATTTTATTTATTTAGTTAGTTAGTTAGTTAGTTATTAAGGTCATAGAATGATAACTTTTCCAATGTTACACATCAAACAATTCATCCTGAACTTTCAGGGAAGTAGTTTGCTTACATAGCATATTAAACAGTGGTCAGAGTCAGGATCTGTTAATGGAATGTATACAAGTGAGTGGTGAGAGCCAAACAGATTTACCCAGAAGCATAGAAAACTATCCCATTAAAAGTTTGGAATAAAAAAAATTGATTTCTGGGATACCAAGCTGTATTTTGATTCCCTTTGGTTCGTACAAATCAATATTAAGGAGCAAATTTTTAGGCATGTAACTCAGACCCCAATGTCTTACAGAAGAAGAAAATAAGTACTATAAGCAATTGACAAGGTTTATTCCCTCTTATTCCCATAATGAATTTGCCTGATACACAATTTAACATTAAAATTACTCTCTAACTTAGCCTTTATAATAACAAGGACCAATTCTGACAGTTACCATTGTAAATCACGAGAAATAGAAAACAACTCATGGGGAAAAAATAAAAACAGCCCTTCCAGTTAAATCAAATGAGGCTTTTAAAAAGTCACATACTCAAGAGTCATTTTGCAACTCTTAGCTTTGGGCCTAAAGTATTCCCAGGGGGAGAATTGGCCTCCTCTCCCAGCACCCTCTTCACATCCCCCATTTGTCAAGCCATTTGTCAGCACACAGCAATACCCAACATGCCTGGACTCTGTCAGGTTCTCATCTGGAAAGCAAAGCAAAGCTGTCTGGAGTCCCTTGAACAGCTGATTCCTGTACAATGAACAGAATCCAGCCTACATGAGACTCGCCACTCCTGAACCATGCTTGTGTTACAGAATGCTGAGTAGCTGTGACACCTCCATCTAGAGTCCTGTTTTGGAAAAGGAGTGACAGAATAGTCAAGAAACGGGAATGGACACCTGGCTCTGAGTGCCTCCAGGGCTCTGTTTCTTCATCTTTATGTTAGACAGGATTTGGACCAAATGGTCTTCAGGTCATTTGCACCCCAACCTCTCTATAACACAAATAAGGCCTCAGCAGGCTGTGGTTTACTTTCTGAAGTGCATAGTTAGGATGCAAGGATTCAAAAAGCCAAAGTGTGTCAGCTTTTGAGTCATTTGCCCTAAATAGGAAAAAGTGTGATGTACCCATCCATGTGTGCTCTGGAATTTTGCTTGGCCTTCTTAGAAATTCAAAACAAGGGATTGATGCAAGGGAGAAGGACTTGACATCCATTGAGCATACACTGTGGCTTAGATGCTTTAAGTAAATACCCAGGAAAGGTAGAGTCTCCAAAGGAGCCACTATTTACGCATTCACAGCTTTGAGTATTTTCATGTGTGTTTCCCTTGTCTTGGAGATGAACAGGCTCAGACAGCCTGCCTCATGCTGATTAGATAATAATTGCCATACATGAAAGACACTTTTCTTGACAGTGTTGAATTTTAAGCAGAGCATCATTACTTCCATCTTGTGAGATAAGGAAACTGAAGTTTGGAAATGTTTAATTTGCCCAAACTAATGCAGGTTTTATGAAGAGGCAGAGCTTGGTTTTTAACCCTGGTCTCTCTAATTACAAAACTTATCTGCCCCAATATTTCAGTATTTAGTGTAGTCCAAAAAATACCTGCATTAGATTCACTGCTGTTGTTCTTGGACCCCAGAGCAGACCTTCCTAATCGTTATCTGTGTGTGTGTGTGTGTGTGTGTGTGTGTAATGAGAAAAGAGGAAGCAAGAATCTAGATTTTCAAAAAATTAGTGATTTTTTTACATATTTAAATTTGAGAACTTTTGCAAATATTATATTGCCTGTTTAAGAAAATGATATAAATCCGAAATACATATAGAAAGAATTGTAACAAGAAATATAGATACCAAAAACAATGTAATTCTCAGGCTGAATAGCCTGTCAATTTCTTTCCCAAGACACGAGAAACAGCTCCTCTCAGAAGCAGACATGGAGAGCAAGCATGGAGCAAGTGGAAAAGGTTTTGGATTAATGAAGACCTGTCATCATGTATGTTTCCACAGTGGGCTGAAATCTGGCAAGGCAACCAGTTTGCACAGTGCACTGTAAGCTGGCCAGGTCTAAGTTTACACTGATAAATTCTTGCTCTTTGTCTCCTCTGGCTGTCCCCAATCTCCCATTGGTACACTTTTAATCAGTCACCGGTGCAATAACATTGACTGGGTTATTGTTCTTGTTTTTTGCTTCTGAAAAGTTCAGCTTTGATACCTCAATAAGAGTGAGACCTGCTTCTGATCACCTCCACTAACTGCACACCTGCAGACTATTTCTTCAGCAGGGCACAGTTTTATAGATAATGACAACAGCTAGCACTTAGATACATCTTGTGCCAGATTCTAAGAACTTGATTTCTGTTATATGTATTGATCTTCACAACAGCCCTATGAAAGAAATTTTGTTCCTTGCCTTTGTTTTACAGGTGTAGAAACTGAGGCAAAAGGAGATTACATAAGCATGTGGCGTCTAACAGCCCAAGGTGGTAGAGCTGGGATCTGAACATGTGTAGTTGGTCCTGGGCCATGCTCTCAGCTGCCCTGCTTTACCGCTCCTAGGAATATTTTTGTGCTTATTTTTGCCAGTTTTATTCTTTGATGGTGAGAAATTTACCTTTACATTGAAAAAAAGACTATGTATCTAACAAAAGTTCAGTGGACTCCATGTTATATTTTGTAACATATACACATAGAATGATCTGTAAAAATAAAATTATTTCTCAATATCCACTTGTCATATTTGCATAAGCATATACCAACCCTCATTCAGTGGTTATTTTAAAATTATATGATGCAAATTCTAGACACAAAGTCACTGGGAATGTAAACCTGAGTGGAATAGGCACCTATAAATATATCTCTTCTCTCTTCTGGTTACCTCACTCAGCTGATGTTTGCATGGATATTTTTATTGATAAATAATTTTGAATCATGAGACCTTTAATTAACTTAATATTATAATTAGCATTTTATAATATTACTTTTATCACATTGCTGCCAATGCTGAAGATGGCTTCCATGCTAAACTATGTTCCAATAGGATTTATTATTATCACCATCATCATCATTATCATTATTATTGGAGTATCCAATTATTTTGCTGACAAATAAAACTTATACATGTTTATGGTATACAACATAATATTAAGCTAATTATACTTGTGAAATGTACTTTTCAGCTAATTCCTTTGGAGATCCATGGCATTGAGGGAGGGTGTGGAAGGGATGGTCTGCAAGTGATAACAGGCCAAACCCAAGCTTTGCTTCTTTGTGCTTCTTTACCCACCCAACAAGTGATAACAGGCCAAACCCAAGCTTTGCTTCTTTGTGAAAACTTTACCCACCCAACAGCGTGAAATGTCCACACAGGGCACTCACCTAGATTGCTGCTGGGTCCCTTTCAGATAGAGAGACACAGTGGCTCGAATTTTCCAAAGATGTGATTTAGGAAGATGTGGTCTTGGAGTTTGGAATTAGACATGTTTCTTCTTGAAATGGTTGCCTTATCTCAATAAACAAATTAGGTGCAAGAATTTTTCTCCTTCCCACATGCATCTTGGCTTTGATTGTATATTTGGTTGCGGAATGGTGGTCCAGTCTATACTATTTCATTTTGGAGAAAATTCTGAGCAACTTATGTTAATTGAGCTAGAAAAATATAGTATAATGTTGCATCAAAACTTAATTAACATTTTATAAGAGAAATGAGAACAATTTGGGGTTTCCTGGTCTATTGAGTAAGTTCAGCATTCAATCAATTCACATGTCACCAGGAAATCAAATATTACAACAAAATTTTTTAAAAATTAAATGGTTGTGTTATAGGTAAATTATGAGCTGGGCACCAATAGTCCTTGTAAAAGAACATCACATCAAAAAATCTTTCATTCTAGAAGAGTGTATTAGTCCATTCTGGCCATTATAACAACATATCTTAAATTGGGTAACTTACAGATAGTGAAAATTTATTCCTCAGAACTCTGGAGATGGGAAGTCCAAGATCAAGGTACTAGCAGATTCAGTGTCTGATAAAGACTCCCTGATTCATAGATGGCACTTTGCTGCTGTATCATCACATGGCAGAAGGGACCAGGAAGCTTCCTTCAACCTCTTTTCTAACCACATTCATAAGAGTGGAGCCCTCATAGCTTAGTCCATCCTCTTAATCCTGTCACACTGGGGGATTAGGTCCATTGTGAATTTTAGAGGTACACAACAATTCTGACTATATGAAGAAGGAATATCAAACATACGTCTTATACATAGGTCTTTGGCTATCACCTTAAAAGGCATGAATAAATACAAAATTTTCAAGATATTCAGACAACTCTCATTTCCTCTTTACCTCATGAAATTATTGAATGTCTTTTATGTGCCATATAGAATACATTTCTGTTTATCAAAATGCGTGTCCTAAGTTTTTGTTTGAAAACTATGGTCAGAATAATTACTTCTACCATTAATGAGCTTCCTGAGCGTGGCCTTTCAATATATATCTGATATAATTCGGACTTGAAGGCACAACTTTCAAGAGTTCATGTTTCTAAGACCCAATTGTTTTCCGCCTTACTAGTTAAGTGAAACAGTGGATATAATTTAACCCCACTGAGCCTTAATTTCCCCATCTGCAAAATGGGTATTAATAATACCTGCTCCATTAGGTTGTTAAAATAAAATTAAATAAGATCGTAAATGTAAAGTTCTTAGAATAATCCTCATTACCTCATTCGTACTAACTGTGCAACATAAGTTAATTCATTTTAACTATTTTATCTAAGCTAACTATTAATCTATCTAGCAGACCATTGGATGAAGTCTTTACAAAGATATTGCCATTTTACCTCAAAAATGGTATTGGAGGTCAATAGGTATAGCTCAGGGTTAGAGCCTATGTTTAGGATACTAAAGGCCCTGAGTTCAATCCCCAGCACCACACATACACATACACACACACATACACACACACACACACACAAAGTTAGACTCTATTGAATAGGAAGGATATTCACTTTGTACTAGTGCTATGGATTTGTTAGTATAATTTAACCCATTTCTGGAAAATTGCTTCATTGTTTACCTTATTTTTAGTTTATAATGTATCACTATCGTGTGTTGTATAAGAACCTTTGCAATGTGAGAAAACATTCCTGCCCATGTCCTAGGCAATGCCAATATTTTCTTTCCTTAATTGCTCATAAAGGAAAATCCCTCAGGATGGCAATATCACATCATCATTATATGTCTCTGTATGTATTAAAATGAATGGAACAGTCTATTATACTAGGACCAAATTATTTCAGGGCTCACATCAAAGACATATGGGTTTTCTAGGCTCAATTTTGGTTTGTCTATTATTAAATATTGGTACCTTCTCTTAAGAATCAGAATTCTTATTTTTAAAGTCTAATAAGATGTTGTAGAATAAAATGCATATGTGCATAACATTTATACATAACTCCCCAATAGACAACCACCAATTCGGTTGTCTATTGGGGAGTTATGTATAAAAATTTCCTATCCCAAGTATAAGACAGGGCACATACACATTTTATTCTACATCTTATTAGACTTTAAGAATTCTGATTCTTAAGAGAATATGTATGAATGTTTTTTCTGGTTTTGATACAAGGTGTTCCCCAAATGCCTGTGTTTCTATAGAACTATTCAGCGGTGAAGTGATTGAAATGTGAGAGCTGTACTCTGCTCAGCCCATCCTGTTAGAATGAACTGGGTGGTAACTGTAGGTAGGTGGGGCATGGCTGGCTGGAGGGGGTGGGTTCCTGGGGGTGTGTTCTATAACAGAGCAGCTTCCCTGTGTCCCTTCCCCTCTTTCACTCACTCAGCTTCCTCCCCTACCTTGAGCGGAGCAGCTTTCCTCCTCTCTGCCCTTTTCCCATGATGTGCTTGCTGCCTCATCTTGGGCCCAGAGCAATGGAGTCGGCCATCTATGAACTGAGACATCTGAAACTCTGAGCCTCAACCCTGACTCAAACAGAAATGTATATGAGCAGTAGAATCTGAGAGGAACAAAGAATCCATTCATTCTTTAAAAAGTAAAATTTACAAAATAAAGTTATAAAGCCCCTGTTTCTTGTAGAAAACTAGTTCCCATTTATCCACAAGGGAAAAATAGATGACTTAACATGTGAGAATCAACTTACAGAACTGAAGTAGTCAATACATTAAAAGGCAGAAAAAGAAAGGTTTATTAAAATATCAATAGAACAACTTTAGACCATCTAACACAAGCATAGCCCAGTCAGGCAATCAACACTAAGCCTCGTTCATGGAAAGGATTCAGGAAATTTTAGCTTAGATGAATGAACAAATGAATGAGCTTGCTCCTGTTCTGCCAGAGGATGGGATCTGCAGAGTAATTTGTGGGGTGTGTATTTTGTTGGTTTGTCTGTTTGTTCACTGGTAGAATGGTAGTCCTTTAAAGAAAATCAGTTTCTTCTTTAGAAAAATGATTATAAAATAATATAATTTAATAATCCTCCCTGGGTTGTAACTGTCAAATGAGAGTATTCAGAAATTTGTAAATGATATGCAAAGATTAGGTTATTTTTATTTCACTTTATTTCCTTGAGAAAAATAAGCTGCTGATGGGTTTCCCCAGCTGTCTCTCTCTCTCTCAGTCTACTTGTACAAAGCCCCAGGTGTGGGATGAAGCTAGGGGTAGAACGGAAAAGGGAGGTATCAGCTTTGCCCTACGAGAAGGAACTGGAGAGTCCTGGGTCACCTATCTCTGTGATGGGGACAGTCTCTCAGAGGACTTGTCTGGAGAAGGTGTGAGTGAGAGCAAGGAGTCTCACAACTTCCTTCTGAAAGTCAAGCACTGAGTGGTTTATATGAGACAGAGTCTGGAGAGGCCCCAGGAGAAAAGGTGAGAAACTTCAGTTGAAGAACAGTCATCACAAGTTCGAAGTGTGAAAAGCACAAGCCACCAAGCATGGCTGCTTTACCTTCACTTGCATTCACAGCTCCCAATGTGTGAGAGAGTAGAGGATTTTGTGGGGGTGGGGAGGCAGAAAACAAAGGGAACCAGAATTTCCTAGGTTAACCATTCATTATACGTGGGTGGTATTTTTTAAACATATCCAGGAATTGCTATTGAAATGCAAATGTGTATTTACCACCATGAGGGAGATGTTGTTTAAAAATATATAGACAATACCCAGAGCTGGAAATTGCCCCCTGGGCCAAGGGCAGATGTTGAGCAAGAGCACAAACATGCAGGGAGGACAGGAAGAAGAGAAGAACCAGTAATAAAAAGACCAGAAAGAAGCAGAAAAAGGCCAGCCTGGAGGTCCCTAGAGAGCTGATTAAAAATTCACAGCTGAGCCCAGCCTTTGTCACCATCCAGGAAAGAACTCTCAAGATTTAACAGTTGGAGCAGACAGACTAGTGAGGACTGAAGTCCGGCTTCCCAGTAAAAGCGAAAGTGGTAAATCTGATCCCTGCTGCTGTGGTGTAAAATAATGCTGCACCTGCTGAGATAAGGACCAGATAGTCCCTTGCCTTGCAATAAAAGCTGGATTGTAAATGACACAGCCTTGGAGCAGACGAGCAATAACGCTAGAGATGCAGCAGAGGACAGCCATGCGGAATGAGGTCACATTTGCTGGGGAGATTTCCCACTCACCTGTTCTACCCACTGAATGAAGGTAAATGAAGCTGAAGACTTAACTATCAATGGGCCTGGATAAAAATGAGCAAAAGCCAAGTAATCACACCTCCTATTCGTTCAAGGCTTCCTCCATTCCCAAGGTACTCAGGAATATGAATAAAAACATCGAGAAAAGCTTATAAACTTAGACACAATCATCATCAAGGAACTCTTGCTATTTCTGGAAAGTTTAATATATAAAGGCAAAATGCCAAGGAAACTTGAGCATATGTAGGTTGGATGGAAAGAAGAGATACATCTAAGTTCACAATGCTATGCTTCTTAGAGATCCCTTTGTATGTGAGTCCATGTACCTTAATAGGAAGTATCACAGAACCACATCTCATTTAGAAATCCAAGTTCAATGAAATTAGTTTTTCTAATTGATTTGTTGAACCCCAAATGATGTGTAAGTGCTTACTGATGTACCCAATGCTACATTGGGTCCCGAGGTTAGAGCAGTGAGCAAAGATGGGCAGAACATCAGCTACGGGCAACTTATGGCAAAGAGCGTTCATGAGCCTCCCCAAAATGTCTTACCATGAAGTGCCCAGGCCTTTTATCCTTAATGAGATGGACAATGAGAGGCCATTAAATGTGGTTTTCTCAGAAGACAGTCGGAATCAATTTGTACTGCATAAAGATGAATGCATTAGCTGTTTCCAAACCAGATGGATGGGAGGGAAAATCAAGAATTTGAAAGGTTTGGAAACTGTTTCCTGAGAAAGCTGCATTAGCATAGTTATGAGGACAGAGAGATTTGGGTTAGAGGTGATGTCAATGAGAATAAAGTAAACAAACAAAAAAAGATCTTTGCCTTAAGAACTGACAAGAGTAGTAAATAGTAAGTGACAGAGAATAAAAGAGGAAGGACATAGTGCAAATGCTGGGATTAGTTTGGAAAGTTCATGTGACAGAAAATGACTCCCTAATCTGGGTGTGGTGGTGCACTCCTGTAATTCCAGGAATTTGGGAGGCTGAGGCAGGAGGATCAAAAGTTTGAGACCAGTCTCAGCAATTTAGCAAGGCCTTAAGCAACTTAGTGAGAGCCTGTCTCAAAATAAAAATAAAAAGGGTTGAGGATGTGGCTCAGTGGTAAACCACCTGTAGGTTCAATCCTCGGTACCCCCCCCCAAAAAAAAAGACTCCCTAGTATTAATGACCTAATCATTCTAAAAACCAAGAAATTAGTAAATTCATCAAGTTTTCCTCAAACCAGTGATATATCTGATAAAATATGCCAGAATGTTCACAGATAAATGTCAAGGCACTGAGGTCAAAGTGGGGCTTAGACTTTAATGGTACTTAACTTTAATTCATCAGTAAGATCATTAATGTCTACATATGCTGTATTAGAGCTGATGGTCTGTTTTACAATTGGTGGAAGATATCTTCATCAGTGTGATAGGCACCTTGCTGTAGTTAAATACACACACTAAACTGGGAACCCGCACACATTCATTCTTTCATTCATTCAACAAGTTTTCTTGAACACCCTTTCTGGGCTAGGCATTGTTCATAACCCTGTGGGGAAGAGAGAGAAGGTAACAATGTCTGTGATAAGAGTGAAAAACAAAACAAAACTGTGTATTGAGAATGCTACCAGGAAACCAGGCAGGCTTTTCTGGGCTAGAGAAACTTGGGGAGAAGTCAAAACCAAGCTCAGTCTCAAGGGTTGAGCAGGAGGAGTCTGCCACACAAAGCTGCTGAGGACCTTTCCCAAGAGGGACTAACTAGTCATCAGCCATTAAATCCCACTGGATTGGGCCTGGGTTGTGGCTCAGTGGTAGAGCACTTGCCTAGCACTTGCCTAGCACGTGTGAGGTCCTGGATTCGATCCTCAGCACCACATAAAAATAAATAAATAAAGGTATTGTGTCCAACTAAAAAATAAATATTAAAAAAAAAGAACCCACTGGATTGGCATTTGAATGTTGTAATTTGAAGCCAATCTTGTAAATCTTAAACTGAAACTTTCTTTTTAGTTTTTTTTTTTTTTTTTTTTCAGAAAAGGATAAGAGAGTTGAGGATATGAAGAAATTATCCTCTTTGGGAGAAATTTTTTTTAAGAAATGTAACAAAAGCTTAAAAGACTTGAGCAAGGTTCACATTCCCACATGGATATCTAAGAAATGTGGACAGATAAAGGCTATTTTAATATAGTGACTTATAAAATCAAGATTTTCCAATGCACATGATTTCTTCCATGTTTTTTCAATGTTTTATTATTGATTGATTGATTGATTCATTACTGAGAAGGTTTTAATGATCTTAACTTAAAAAAAAATTAAAAGATTCCATTCAGGCATGTGTGAGGCACTTGATTTGATTCTCAGCACCACATATAAATAAATGAAGAAAATACTAGCCCTTCAACAATTAAAAAATATTTCTAAAAAATATTCTATTCAATTGTATGAGCTTTTAGAAGATTCTGATTAAGTAAACTTATATTAGCTTCTTTTTTTTCAATGTTTCATTCTTAGGATTAGGAGAATTCCTTCTTATTATTAGGAGCGATGGAAATTAACTTTTGGAATGGCAGTTACTCAATTCCATACCATAATTCTATTTATCTGCACATGAGGATTCACAATGGATATCATAAAAAATATTTTTTACTCTATATTCTCCTATAATCACATTCCAAATTTTTTTTTCTTTGAGTTCTTTAAGATATTGTTTCTAAAATGTATTTTGAAAGGTGTCTTTTAGAAATAATATATTAGAACAATATATCAAGATTTGCATGAAACAATATCTAAATTAGAGTTATATAATAGTTCTGAAAAACAAAACCATCTACAATTTAGTTTCTATTTTGTGCCAGGTATATTATCTTAATTCTCACCCTTAGGAGATAGAGCCAATTCTACTTTAGTTATGTTCTACCGTAAACACTGAATTAGTGAATACTAAATCATTGATCCTCAGGAAAGAGAGGATTAGGTTTCCAGGAGTCTCTGGTCAAGCAATCAATATACAACCTTGTTTTATTTGTGTTGCTATTTAAATACCTTATCTAATATACATTGCCAGTTCATTCATGTTGAACTTAAATGCCAACAGCCCTCTAAGTCATGCCTGAATGAAGCTTGCCTAACACAGGCAGCCTCTCCAAAAGGCACATCACAGTTTTCTGGAAACTAGACTTCAAGCACGGGGGCTGTTTTAAGTAGCAAATGCACCAACAAAAGCACACAAAAAATGTGAAAACCATGGCACTTAATAGACTGTGAAAGGGACAGCTGTTTATAGTGTGAGAGCTGAAACAGTGGCCTTGTCAGCCTCAGCTGGGAATGCACACATCAGCAAACTCACATTTTCCACCCTCTGTGCATGAAAAAAAAAAAAAAACGGCAGCAAGAGGGTCCCGGGATACAAATACATTTTAGCAAGTAGGTGAATTTACAAATATGGAATCTGTGAGGAATAAGGTTTGTGGTTGTAGTGATTCTTACCATTATTTCTTAGGGAAATAGAGACCTTCAAGAGCTTACATAATTTACCCCAAGCTGGGAAGGTACTTTCTCAATAATTACTCAAATATAATCTCATCTAAGGATTTTAATCTTAATTCATTGTTCCAAATTTCGTGATAGAAGGATTAGGTATATAGGTTCTGGAATCTGAGTGGCTGGGTTCTAATGCCAATTCTACCATTCACTAGCTGTTTAACCTTGAAATATCAGTTAACCCCTCCAAACTGATTATCTGACTGATAAAAGGAAGACAATAGCAATCACCACATAATTGAGTGAATCTGATGTTTAAATAAATAATGCTTATAAAGTGACCAGCACAGATCTTAGTATATGAAAGTATGCAGTCAATGTTAACTACTTAAATTCCCTATTGTCCTCTCTGTAGCCTCCACACATTGAGGACCCACAGAATCAAACACAAAACCAGGAACACAGTATTGTATGTACTCCCAGACAATGTTATGACAAGGTATAGTCCAGAGGTGTTGATCGAAGAGTACATAGTTCCAGCTATGCAAGATGACTAAATCCAGAAGACCTAGTATATAGTGTATAGTATACAAGGTGTACTAGTTAAGAATACCATATCTAAACCTTAAATTTTGTTAAGAGGATAGGTCTTAAAATATTGGACGCTATGGCATACATCTGTAATCCTAGCAACTTGGAAGGATAAGGCAGGGGGCTCGCAAGTTCAAGGCCAGCCTCAGCAACCTAGAGAGACTATCAGTGGTTTAGTGAAAACTTGTCTCAAAATAAAATATAAAAAGTACTGGGGATGTAGTTTATGGTAAAGCATTTCTGGGTTCAACCCCCAGCATAAAAGAAGGGGTTGGGGTTGTAGCTCAGTGGTAGTACGCTTGCCTAGCACATGTGATGCACTGAGTTCGATCTGCAGCACCACAGGAAAATAAATAAATAAAATAAAGGTATTATGTCCATCTACAACTATTTAAAAAGCAAAAGAGAAAAGAAGGGGAGAAGGGAGGAAGAAAAGGGAAAAAACTTGTAGAGATTTTGATTAAATTTATGGCATTGCCTTGGGTAACAGTTTCACAGATGTATATTTATCCTTACATCAAGATGTATACATAAAATATGTGCATGTAACTTCTTGTATGTTAATCATAGATCAATAAAAATAATATTGAATGGTAGGTTACAATTGTACTGTTTAGGTAGTACAATTTCTTTTCAAAAAAAAGAAAATTGCTATGGGTCAATTTTATAAAAATAATCTAATCACATTTCACTTTATTTATGTGAACATTTGCTTTGTAAAGACACAATAAATATTTAATAAATTTGAAAATAAAAATATTTTTAAAGATTTTAACACACATTTTTTAAGAGAAGTAAACTGAGGCTCATATAAATTTAATACCTTTCTGAGTTTATCTAAGGAATTAAGAGAAAATTCCAAATTTGAATTTAACACTTTAACACCAGCAGGTGTATTCTTAATGGCCCCTCCACCCCAACTGCTCTTGGGTTCATCATTGCAGGTCCTGTATTTAACAGTAATGATATACATAGTAGTATAAAATGCAGTCCTCCTTTCACCTTGTACCATTATATATAGTTTCAGATTAATCAGAACCGTCTTGTTAAAACTGCAGTTATTTGAGCAACTAATGTACTATTCACAATTTTATGTCTAATTTATAAACAAAGCTCATCTTCAAATCTTGTATCCTTTAAAATACACTGTGAATATCCATATTTGTCTTAGATTTCTTATTGAAATATATTGTTTCCATTACTTTCTCAAGATTGTCATATCATAGACATCGAAACTTTCAAGAGGCATTAAAGAAAGTCTCCTAAATTGAATGGTTAATTTTATGTGTCAATCTGGCTACGCTATGGAGCCCAGTTGTTTCATCAAACACTAGTCTAGATATTGCTCTAAAGGGGTTTGTGTATGTGAGTGACATTTACAATCAGTTGTCTTTAAAGAGACAAAACATAGGTGGCTCTCATCTAATCAGCTGAAGATCTTGAGAGCAAAGACTGAGATTTTCATAGGAAGAAGAAATTATGTTTCAAAACTGCAATATGAAAATCCTTTTTGAGTTTTCTCACATCATGCCGGCCTGTCCTAAAATCCCAGACTTGCCAGCCCCATAGTCTCATGAGCCAAATTCTTAAAATAAATCTCTTGGTATCTCTCTCCATACACACACACACACACACACATACATTGAGTATCTTTTATCTGAAGTGTCTGTTTGGTTATAGGGTTCCCCCCCCCAAAAAAAATCTTCTGTGTTGATGAAGAAATATCCATTCAGGTGAAATGATAGGATTGTGAGAGCTGTAACCTAATTAGCCCATCCTACTTTGTATGGACTGTAGGCAGTTGGGGTATAGCTGGAGGAGGTTGGTCACTGAGGGATACTCCCTGAAGGGTTGGTTCCTCTTCCATGTAGCAGCTTCTCTCCTCTCTCTCTGTCTCTCTGTCTCTCTCTCTCCTTCTTCCCTTCTCTCTCTCTCTCTCTCTCTCTCTCTCTCTCTCTCTCTCTCT
>NW_026000119.1:4723689-4729191 GCF_001458135.2 Marmota marmota marmota | reverse complement strand
AATTGTGGTAATGCTGGCATATCTTTGCTGATGGTGTCACCAGTGATGCAATTTTCCCCAAGGAGCCGTCAATTGGCTTGGTGTCGTGGCATTTCTGTATCCTCCTCCCTTCTGCTAGTGATGGTCTAAAATTTGGGGGCCAATGGCTATATGCTGGACCGGTAGTCAGTGACGGGTATGATCCAATTGCAGTGGTATCAACCTAAGACAGGAGGCTGACGCCTAAAGGTCAGTTTTCCGATGACGGGTAAGAACCATATGTTGAATTGGACAACCTACCAGGCACGGTCCTTAAGCCACATTGCTTGTTGTTTAATTAATCAGAAGGGGGGAGATGCTGGGAGCCATTAGCCAAGTAGGTATGACAATTTCCTTGCCAGCGTACCCCATGTTGCTGACATTTTGCAGTGACATTGAATGTAGTTGACCTTGCTCAAGGACCAGGGCGGATTAGGGTGTTCCTGGTTTAACATAATCGGGTTTAGGGCGTTCCCAGTTTAGGTTCCAGGTTTAAGGTTTAAGATTATTCCTGCTGGGAATAGGGCGTATCCTGCTGCCTAAGTTCCCCTTGAGTTCTCACGGGATTCAGACGGTATATTTTGGGAGACAGAAGCCCAGTGGAGGTAAATTTGGGAGAGAACGTGAATTTGGGAGAGAACGTGGATTTGGGCAGAGAACGTGGATTTCCCCAGAACGTGTTTGTATACAGCTGGTGTGAGTTCGGGAATAAAGAGTTGCTGTTTGAATCTACAAGCTGTGTGGTGGCTCGTGATTTTGTGCCCAGCCAGACTGCGGCATGAAGAAAAGTATTTCAGGGATTAAATTATTTATTCATGCATTAAACAACTTTACTTCACAGCTGCTATGTCCCTCTAACTCTTTATGCCATAGAATCTACACTTCAAGAGGGGCTATTAGTGGCAAACAGATTAGACAAATGTATTGAATTCATGGAAAAATGGAAATGGAAATTAATGGATTGGATTGGTAGAAGCTCTTGAATTCTGGACTGATGAATTCAAAGATCGAATGTGAATCTCTGGAGAATCACTATAGATTCTTGGACAAGTATCAAGTGAAAAGCCACCATTGGCTATTCTAGTTCTGCTTCTGTGTGTGGAAAGAGACAGGGGCCACATAGCAGTAAGAGTTTTAAAAGAGCATGAATATGAGTACGTCCTGCCATTGAAGAGTAAGATAATAGTAATATCTACGGAAACAAAAGAAGACCTTTCCATATTTTCACAGGATTAAAAAAAAAAATACCCACACTGACTTTGATCGGGGCTTGGCTACACATTCGGATATTATTCTCAGATAAGAAATACCATAAAACACCTGTGTTAGGTAATAAAATCCAACAACATCTTCATTATATCAGGACCTAATCTATATTTATCAATATTTAGTAGTTCTTCTACTATGGCTTAGTAAATAGATACAAATAGCCCCACCTCTCTGTAGAGCTAGAGATAAGTACTTTTACATAACATCACTATTATGATGCTACCTATATCACATTTACAGTCCTGTAATCAAACCAATAATAATACTTTGTACTTATGAACTGCCTCACACTAAAAATCTCAAATGTTTTATAGACCATAAATTCTCCCAACACCCTTCACGAGATAAAGAATAATTATGCTCTCCAATTAACAGGTAAACTAGAAACTAGCATAGCTGAAGGACTTGTCCAAGGCCACTGAGGTAAGACAGAGTCCACTTGTTCTGCAAACTTAGGCAGGGCTGACCCTGGACAAAATAGTAAAGTAAGCAATTCTTGATACTGGGTACCGTTTCTCCTTCCCCTTTCTTTCTCTGCCCACTTTGGCAACACTCCTAAGTTTCCCTTAAGGTGTTAACTGATACCAGTTGATAATGCTCAAGGTGTTAGCCTTCCCAGGGATATCTACATTTTATTAGGGGGCTCTTGAAGCCTGGCTGAATGTCAAGAGTCAAAGAAAGAAGCTCTTTGAGTTGCTGATGAAAAGACTGCTCCCATCTCATAACTCACCAAGTGCACTACCCACAGGCCATGCACTCTGCACTCTGCCTCCCTGGAGACCATCCTCAGGGAGAAAGTTCCTCTCCTACTATGTCAGTCAGAACACTGAGGTTTTGCTTTGTTTAAGGACAGAGGTGGAAAGAAAGGATTCACCTTTGTGCCCAGAACTTTCTGATAACAGGCCTGGACTGGTTCTATCAGAGCCATCTTCATATTAGGAGGCAAGGTCCCTAACATTTTGCGCCTCCATTCTTTGAGCCCATTAGTGTTTGTAAGGGAGCTGTGTTCCCAACATTTGCTGGGAATACAATCCAAACACTGCCACCAGGTGGGATTTCTTTCACCTAGCAGGACAGATATTTTCTACAGCTTTTCAGAGGAGATCAACAACATTGAAAAACTCTTCCTACCTGAGTGGGGAGAAACGGAACGATTTGAAACCACCAGGAAGATGCCTGGCTGCAAACTGCTCTTTGTTGGGACTTGTATCTGATTTCCTGAATTAATTTCAAATAGCAAGTCTATGTATGATTCAAGGGAAGCGTAGGAAGTCAGGGCTTGAGGTGTGCTACAGATCACTTTCCTGTCTTTTATGACATGAGTCACTCGAGATTTCAAGAAGACAATCACACTCGCATCATGAACAAGCGCTGAACTTAGGAAGAAAAATACTGAAAACATTTTGTAACCCATAATTTCATCACTAAAAGAAAAGCGCTGCTGCCTTTTTGTTAAAAGGAAAATAAATTTCTGCTCTCAACATGATAGAGTAGGGCCAGGTTAATTTACAATTAAAAAGGAGGTGAGGGGACCCTCTTCATCTTCCTGTCATCTTAGGTGACAGAATTAGGGTCTCACTAACTGCACCTCACTCTTTAAAGAGTATTTACAGATTACCTACTCTAGGCAAAGAGCTCTTTGGGCCCATGCATGACTCTTGCTCTTAAGAAGCTGTGCTTGGGCTGGGGATGTGGCTCAAGCGGTAGAGCGTTCGCCTGGCATGCGTGCGGCCCGGGTTCAATCCTCAGCACCACATACAAATAAAGATGTTGTGTCCGCCGAAAACTAAAAAAAAAAATAAATATTAAAAATTCTCTTTCTCTCTATCTCTCTCACTCTTTCTTTAAAAAAAAAAGAAGCTGTGCTTCATATAGAGATGTAAATGTTCTCAAATGCCTATTTGTATTGTCATTTTCCTGTTGCGTGTTGGTACATCAAATTATAAAGGTCTGGAGTCATGTAGAAAGGCTTTGTGATCAAATGAAATCTGAAGTTTACTGATCTGGAAAAGATTAACATGTTGGTTTGGGTTTGTGTCATATTACCAAGAAACTTGCTCTAGAGTGTTTTAAGACAAGGACAACTTCCATAGGGCTGCAAGATGTTCCTTGGGGTTATTCTTTGTCAATGCCTCAGAACTCAAAAATACACGCTGAACTAGCTATACAGGTAAACATCAATCTCTTTCTATTTGCACTTCTTTCAAAATATGCAATTCAATTAAAAAAAATATTGCGTACTTAGTGTAAATTTGGGATTACAAAAGCAAAGAAGCCATAACCCTGAATCTTGCCTACTTCAGGGTCTGTTAGCTTCCATTCTGTTTTAATTCCTGTCTGGTCAAATCCTACTCGGCTCCCCCAGCACTATCCAGACACTGCAGCTCTGTTTACAGCTCAGCAATAGTTACCAGGATTGACAACATGGATACTTGAAATATTTATGTAGCATTTATGCAATCACTCTTCATTGCCCAGTAAAAGAACTGGTTTGCAGGACTGGCTCCTTGCCAGAGTAATCTTGATCTTAATTTTATAAGGCAAGAATTAACCCCAGAGTTCAAAAATTGAAAAACAGGGTGGAGGAGTTGTTGGTAGGTGATCATTTGTGGTCAAAGAAAGCTGTTTGCTTTTCCATGGGCAGATATCCAGGGGCAGTTTAAAACGACTTCCCTCAAGGAAGAAAAGCTAGAAAAACACCTGGAAACCCTGAAGCAAAAGTAAAGAATAAAATTAGTCCCCAGTGGTGATATTTATCATTTCTACACTCCCATCTGTCCGTATTTTTAAAGCATTCGTCACTATGCCTAACCAACTTTAATTGATCCTGTTAAGGCTTTACATGGGTCATCTGATTTCCAGCTCCACCTGAAAATTTGCAGGGTGAAAAGGCAGATGCTTGCAATGATGCAATGAATCCCTTCTGATGAATGGATCTCTGAGTGGCCAAGGTGACAAATGAGATCCACCTCCCTCATGGGACTTTCAGCTCCAGGCAGTGGAGGGTCAGTAACTTCTCTCCACAGTCCCAATGCCTATGACCTTCATTTAGATTTGTGTTTGATAGGAAAGAAGAGGGACGAGAAAAGAAAGTGTTAGAAGTTTAGGAGAGACGCAGAGTGGACCTGAAATCAGGAAGAGGGAGAAGTTAAAAAGGAGGCTGTGTACTTCAGCATTACCAACTCTTCCTTACCTGTGGGTCTTCCCTGCATGATAACTCAAGAAATGAACACAGAAATATAACGGAAGTGTTCATTAAATTGTGTGAGGCACAATTGCCAGAACATGAAATATTTAAGTGTTATGCTCTTAGAAATTCAATTCAGAAAATAATCATCAAAGTGATCAGATGGAAAAAGGTGGGCTTTAAGAAGAAAAGACTTTTTCAATGTAGTAACTTTTCCCAAATGGCAAGAATCAGATTCTAAACTGGGCTCAGTGGCATATAATCCTAATGACTATGGAGGCTGAGGCAGGAAGATGGCAAGTTCAAGGCCAGCACTGGCAACTTAGTGAGACCCTGCCAAAAATGAAAAATAGAAAGGGCTGGGCCTGTAGCTTGGTGGTAAAGCACCCTGGGTTTGATCCCCAGCACTACAAAAAAGAATAAATAAATTTTAAAAAGTCAGACTCAAATAACTGTACAGCAATGGCTGATAAGACCCAATGAGAATAATCTGAAAATTTGCTAGTAAAAAGAAGGTCTTTTTAAGGCCAGAGGATTTAAACACAACTGCCAAGAAAAAAAAAAATGGCACCTGTAAGAACTAAAGGAGGAACACCGACTTGGAGGGTGAGAAGAGCTCCACAGAGCAGAGACTGTCAGCTTCACGAGGGAAAGAACACGAAGAGCACCTGAGGAGCCCTTCCAAGTCTCAATCAATTAATGAGTTAACAGACAGTGAGAGGAAAACTGTCAAGATGAGCTGTCACACTGGGCATGAAGGTGCATGCCTGTAATCCCAGGGGCTGAGAAGGCTGAGGCAGGAGGATCTCGAGTTCAAAGCCAGCCTCAACAAAAGCAGGCGCTAAGCAACTCAGTGAGACCCTGTCTCTAAATAAAATACAAAATAGGGCTAGTGCTGTGGCTCAGTGGTCAAGTGCCCCTGAGTTCAATCCCTGGTATCAAATAAAAGACGAGCTGAACACCCGTCACATGCTGATTCAAGTATGACTCCAGGCATTCCACAAAGGGAAAAAGATATATATATATAT